>NC_063048.1:21391170-21608670 GCF_018812025.1 Megalobrama amblycephala
TGCCACCTGAAATGCCGCTACGAGATGCCGCAATTTCAGCTTTGTGCAGCATAGTCTATCAGAAATTAATTTCTGTATTAACAAAATATCAGTTTATATTCATGTGCATTTCAAAGCAATGGATAACACTGCAGTTTTATTTTATCAAAACATGTGATTTACTTTCTCTTATGTAGTGGAGCATCAGAACGTTATTAACAAAATTTGTGATAAATGCTTACAAATGATAGTCTTCTGGTATATTATGTTATTTTGATTAAATGTAGTTTTTAAAATAAAGCAAAAAACAACATTGAATTATAATGGCCAGCGGCAGGTGCTGCCGAATAAAGTCCCTGGCTGCTCTAGATGCCGATGCCGCGGCCGCTGGAGATGCCGCTCTAGCGACAGCTGCCGAAGAAGTCACTGGCCGCTGGAGATGCCGCCGGAAGTGCCGCTGCGAGATGCCGATGCCGCATTTTGCGCCAGCTCTCTCTCACTGAGTTGGTACTGAGGATACACCGTAGTGCACTCGCTCGAACTGCAGGCGGTTTGGGGGCTGACCAGGCTGCTAGGAAGCGGCGTGGGAACAGAACTGCTTGAGAGCGACGAGCTGATCTGGCTGTTACAAAATCAACAGATCAAGCAGGTCAAGTAAATCTAATCAACAAACTAAAAAAAAATAATCAAAAATGAATGGGTGTTTTATAATTAAATGTTTATTATTGTATTTGTAACAGAAACATGTACTGTAAGCAACACCTCTATATATCCACATTTCAGAAATGAAAGTCTCAAAGGAAAGCAGTTGTGAACGTGTTTTCTGTGAACAATAGTTATAATCAGAATCAATAAGCACAGGATCCAGCTCCAAGAAGTGTTATACAGTACACTAAAGTGTAATTTTACATCAGTGGAAACAATAAACAGGTACTGTGGAAGCTACAGTCCATTAGCATAACAAAATATAACTGTATACAATATTTTGGGAATTAAGATATTTGTTCCCTTTATGTTTTTCTTAATTTCCTTCACCATTTCTTCGTTATGGTTTATGCATAGTGTGAAATTTAAAGAGAACACCCTCCGATAGAGGGTATGCATCGACGTCACTTTCCCGCCGAAAGTGCGCTCCCTCAGCTGGACTGAGTGGCACAAAAACCTGCTGCGTGACTGGATTTAATAGGGGAAACTGCGAAAACGCGAGTAAAACTAACGAATTACACTAAAGGTTGGAATTGAATGTGTTCCTTACAACTTGTCAAATAAACCTAATCCATGGATATTGACATGCAGCCAGGAGTCGTGTTTCCTGACATTTACTATATGTGCCTGATTTCCACGGCGGAGAAACACATAAAGCAAATCTGCCTGTGAATATTTTATATAGGCCTAACTACAACATAGGTAGGTTTAAATCCGCGTAATCACTCATATCAATGTTATATCGTCATATTGTCCAGCCCTAAAACATATAAAGGGTAACACTTTAGAATACTGATCCTTCATTAATGAATAACTACACAGGAACAAATGAATAATGCATTATTAACACTCTAATAACTACTATTAACTATCTAGTAACTACTAACAAGCAACTCTGATGAATGAATTACTAAGTAACAGTGCTCAGTGGTAGTTCACTATTAACTAATCAGTAACTACTGTTTTTTTCATACCACCCAGAGAACTACTAACAACTAATATATACAGGTTCATAATTAACATGAATGATGCATAATGTATAATTAATTCTAAAGTAAAGGCCTTGGTAACCCACTAGTAATGACTAAATACTTAAGAAGGAATTACTAATTATTTAGATCAGTATTCTAAAGTGAAGAACATGATAACTCTCTAGTAACTACTGAAGTCATTGTAAACTTTTGAGGTTTTTGTATGTTTTTGTACAGTAATTCCTTATGTTATATTTGGTAACACTTTAGTAATTACTAGTGGGTTACCATGATCTTCACTTTAGAATACTGATCCAAATAAGTTACTTTAGAGTTATATAGTAACTCTTGAGTTATTACTATCCAATACTTTACAAAAACCTCAAAAGTTTACAATGACTACAGTAGTTATTGAGAGTTATCATGCATTTCACTTTAGAATACTGATCCAAATAATTAATTCCTTCTTAAGCATTTGGTAATACTTCAGTCATTACTAGTGGGTTACCAAGGCCTTTACTCTAGAATTAATTATACATTATTCATTATTCACATTAATTACGAACATGTATATAGTAGTTCTTAGTAGTTGTCTGGGAGGTATGGAAAAAACAGTAGTTACTGATTAGTTATAATAGTGAACTACCACCTTCAAATGAGCACTATTACTTACTAATTCATTCATCAAAGTTACTTGTTAATTAATAGTTACTATAGTGTTAATAATGCATTATTCATTTGTTCCTGTGCAGTTATTCATTAATGAAGGATCAGTATTCTAAAGTGTTACCATAGTTTTATAGCAGTGGCGTAGCCACGGGGGGGGGCCTGAGGGGGCCTAGGCCCCCTCATTAACATGCAGGCCCCCCAGATTTCTGAGCGATTTTTTATTCTTTATGTTGATTTGTTACACTGATGCATATGCTGCGCGATAAAATGCAACAGCTGTTTTTAGACTTATTGGTTTGATTTTTTCACGTGTTGCGCGTAGCCTCTGCTGTTATTATCTTTGCGTGTGAGAGTTCGTTATTATGCGGTGAGTGACAATGTGAAGCGGTACCCGAGGCTTCCCGTTTCCAGGACGCGCATCTCAATGCAGTGAAATCCGGTGGGTGCTCGGGCTCCTAAATCTCCATTAATTTTAACCAATAAAAAGTCGTTAGAGAATCAAGAACCTGCAGCGCACACAGCTTTCTTCTCGTCATTATAGTTAATTTGAGGCAGTTTCCGTGGCGTTATTTGCTCTCGCTCAGATATATATATTTCCCCTCTTCTGGTCTATGTATCCCTGCCTCTGCTGAATTATTTTTATCCCTGGTGGGGATAAAAAAAAATTCCCTCCCGGGTGTCCACAAACCACCAACAGATCATATAAAATACCAAAAATAAAAATCGTTTTTTAAAAGATCGCAGTAAAACGCTGCGTTTATATAGAACTGTCTCTTTACGACACAACAAACGGGTCACTTTTCAGACGCGCATTCCGACTTCGCCTCAGCGCCAGGCTCAAGTCAAACGAGCGCGGAAAAGGTGCAGGTGACGACGAGGGAACTTCAGTTGAACAACAGTGAACTGCGGTCAGATGAGATGTTGTCAGGCATCAGAAAAATAACACGAATGTCCAATCAGCCGGTATACTGTGCTCGTGGCGCGCACTCAAGAATTGCATGCGCAAATGCTCCGGCGCGCGCTGCATAATTACTTTATAGCTTAAATAAAGCGCAATCGAAACTACGAGCAATGACCGTCGTTTGAAAATGAAATTGCCAAACATGCGATTAAAGCTGCCTCAAAACTGTGCATGCATGTATTTGTTGACATTGTTTTAAAGCTATTGTTATCCAATTTGTTGGTCTTAACGTCTTAAAAATGCACATATGTACACCAAGGAAATCTAAATTTTCTCGGGGGAGCATATGCCCCCGTACCCCCCTAGCAAACTACATTTTATGACCTCTGTAATTATGAAACTTTACGTACATGTTCTATAAATTCTGTCTAATGAAATATGAGGTAAACATGTATTTCTACAAATGTGCGCACTTTGAGAGTAAAAGTTTGTATGTAGTATGCCTGTAATCAAAAATAAATGGGACCAAACGCGATTGAATGTAAAGGTTTGTGTCTCGTTATTCTATTAATAACTACCGATTGATTTTGCATTTCTATCAGAAATTAACAATTATTAGTGTCATTGTAGCCATTATTAGTGTCACACACACACACACACATACATATATATATATATATATATATATATATATATATATATATATATATATAATATTATATAATATAGCGGCCCCCTCATTTTTAGATGGGCCCCCCCAAAAATAAAATTCTGGCTACGCCACTGTTTTATAGTATAGTTTTTGTCAGTGTTGTTTATTGAAAAACACCCAATTATGCAGAATATAAGATGGAAAATATTTAATTGTCAACATAATATATAACAATACAATATATACGGTATGATTTTACCTCAAAATCCAACAATTTGACACAAAATGATAACTGCAAATCCATGTTTCTCTGCCTGGAGTCCAGCTGTTTCTGTGAATTGCAGTGATACATTTGCTTTTTTCCCCTGTTGCTTTCTGCAGTTTTTAAATATATACCTCAGGGTTTGTGTCAAAGCTATTTGTACAGTCAATCACAAAGCTCTTTCACGTTTTGGATGTGTTTTGTGTGTTTTTCGCGACATTCACGCTGAAAACCAATGCTGCCACTCAGTCTTTTGCCACTCAGTGGGCGTGACCGCAGTTGTAATGGTCGACGGTGACGTCACGTGCATACCCTCTATAATGATTGTTGTATGATTTTCCCACCTTCACTAAAATTTTCAGAATTGTGGCAAATTTATACAAATGGAAGGTTTTTGTTTGTTTGTTTGTTTGTTTTTTTGATGAAGTATGACATTTTAATCAGAAATATTATTTCTCTCCAGAATATGCAGAATTTCCTCACAGTGACGGCTTCTCCCTTTTCTTACAGTTTTTTGAAGAATCTTCATGCTCTTCTGTTTGTGAACTGAATCACTTGGGATTTTTGCTACTTTCATGTGATATTTGATTGATTCATCATACTGTCTGCAGTCCAGTAGATGAAAGGCATAATTGTAGTAAATATGCTGTTGCCAATCAGGAGAAAGATCCTTTATCTCTGACAGGAGCTGCTGGTAAATCTCATCTGATCTCTCCCTGTTGTGTGCATATCTGTACATTGATGCAAGGGCTAGCTTTACTCTGTATGTGTGAGGGTTATGTCTGACAATCTCCTCATAGAGCTTAATGGCTTTCCTAGCAAAAATCTCTTTTTCCTCACTGCCTTCCATGCTGTAAACCTTCCATTTGTAGCTGTTTGCCAAAAGTTTTGATGCTTTAACTGAAGAGGGGAACTTTTCCTGAACCGTCTCTGCTTTTTGAATAGCTTTATCAAAAGAAATCTCTTTTCTATAATACCTGAGAATAATGTGCAAACCCTCCAGGTTTCCAGTTTCAAGAGTTCTTTCTAGTAAATCTTGCATCTCCCTTTCAATGTTTTCTGATGACACCTTTTTCTGACCACACAGTTTTAGTAAATAATGAGCATGAAGGAACAAACTATTCGGGTCTTTCTCATGTGCGATTTTCAGTTGCTCTACAATCTGTTCTGGAGTGAATTGAGACTGTGCAAATTCCATGTTCATCACCATGGCAAGTCCTTTGTGCCATTCTTTCCTATCTGGTTGTGCTTTTAAAGCCATTTTAAAGTAATCAATCGCCTGGCACTTCGTTGACAAGTCAAACTTCATCAGCGTCCAGCCCTTTTCTCCACTGACTTCAGGGTGTAAAGTGCATCCAGGTGGAGCAGGATGCATTCCTTGAAGCCTTTCCACCTCTTCTAGATATTCTTTGCTTTTCTCCATCTCTCCCAAATGGAAGTAGACCCAAGCCAGGTTAGCTTTGTTGACCTGCAGCCGGACTCCAGCCTCTTCTGTTCCCTGCTCCTGGATCACACTTTCTGCTTTGTCCAGGTTTATCAGCGCCTCTGTGCTGGAGCCAAGAGCCTGATGGATGTAGCCCAGCAGGTTGTAATAGTGAACCGGCCAAGTGCACGTTTCCTCGTCCACATCCTGCAATTTCATCTTTATACGCTGAAGCTCATTTCGATGTTGCCCCAGATCCCATGTGAAGTGGCACTCCAGCCTCTCAAGGTTGCTTTTCAGTGAGGAACTGGAGTTTCAGAGAAAGAGAATTAACCTTACAAGGACATTTACTGCGGACACATTTAGATCCGAGGATATGGAGCTGTTTACATTTACATTACATTTACACTTATTCATTTGGCAGACGCTTTTATCCAAAGCGACTTACAAGTGAGGAATACAACAAGTGAGTTGTCATGACGAGGCAAATAGACACAAGATGTGCACAGAAAAATGTAATTTGTATTTTATGATCCTTTTCATGGTATCTCTGATTCTTAAATATCCACATTATAAATTAGAAATATCCACAACGTAAATCACAAAGTTTCTTCATAAAATAATCTTAAACTCTTACTCCATCATGATGGGCAGCAGTGGTCTGGTTTTGTAGATGTTTTCTCTCCAGCAGTGTCGATCTGCACTTTGTATGAGCTCACGGATTTATAATGGAGAAAACAATGTTATCTCCAAAACAAGGTCAGTCAACATGGGCTCCTCCTCGTATAAGTTTCTGTTCTTCACAAGGTTTTGTTTCGTGCAAATAAACATGACAAGGTCCACAGTACATTTCAGGATTATTATGATTGCCCACGATGTGGCAACACATCATGTGGGCTATGTGGAGAATATCGGAGGTTTGCAAGCGTGCTGCTTCCACTGCTCTCTAGTTCCGCTAGCCAGTACCATTGGACAGATGAATTAGTTTGTCATGCCTTCAGTTATTTGAGTTCAGTTTTGTTCTGTGACCTCTTTTATAGGCCTAAGTCAGTTGATTTGATTTTTTTCCCCCTTTAACTTTGTAAAAGCTTTCTTTGATTCATTAAATGATATTTTTTTGGGGAAACCCATTTTTGCCATGCCCTACTATTTTTTTTTTTGATTGATTAGTTCCTCCCAATTATTATATGCAATATGCATGAATAACTACAAGGCTATTTATATGCTTTATTATTATAGGGCAGACTGTTAATGATCTACATATTAAACCTTTGAATGATGATAACCTTATCAGAAAGCTGAAATAACAATTGCAAAATCATTTTGCACTATATGCTCCATTCACAGCTCAATGTATTTATAATGCACACTACCTTTCAAAAGTTGTAAGATTTTAATCTTTTTGAAAGAAGCCTCTTATGCTTACCAAGGATGCATTTATTGAATCATAAATTTAGTAAAAGAGCAGTATTGTGAAATATATGTTGAAAACAGTTGTGCTGTGTGAATTTTTTCTTTTTTTTTTTTTTTTGGATGAAAAGGTTTCAAAAAACATAATTTGTTTAGAAAAACAAATCATTTGTAACATTAACAATGTATAAATGTCTTCACTGTCACTTTTGATCAATTTAATGTGTCCTTGCTGAATAAAGTAAAAATTTATTTTAAAAAAATCTTACTGATCCCAACCTTTTAAACAGTAGTGTATAAACTCACTGTCCTTAAAACACTCAGATCAAAGGTCACTCTGTTCAGTGTCATAAAAGTGTTATTCCCCAGATAGCAACTTTGTGCCGGCCCAGATCCTGCCCAGATCCGGCCACATGTCGTGTGGAATGATGGCACTTGGTCTACAACTGACTTCAGCCACAGCCTTTGATGAAATCAACTGAAGATAAAAGAAGACTTTAAATCTCTCCAGATCTCAGCAGAGGAGGATTAAACAACTCCACAAACAGCATTATAGCTTCACATATTACTAACCAGATTGATTTTATTTCTGTCATTCATCTACAGAAGTTCTTATTGAGAATTAACAGAAGTTTAACACTAATGTTTGTTTTATTTAAAGCTGAAACGAGATCAGATGATGATTTTATAATCATTGTGAAATAGCATTAATTACTGATGTCATTTGAATGTAATGTGTTGTGCCATACATTTGAATTACAAACCCTGTTTCACTGCAACAGGAAATCACAGAGATTTTATGTTGGATTGTTATTATGAAACCTTTTCTTTAAAATGCAAATCTCTTGCAGTAAGTTATTAGCTGACAAAAGCAGTTAAAGTAACTGCTGTATCAATGCATCAGCAACTACACAGTTATTGTCTTTAAATAAAGCAACATGCAACAGAACATCAGTGTTTCTGGATCATCACTAACTGAAGCACACTCTACTCTCCAGCACAATAGTAACCTCACAAAACTCAAATAACAGAAACAGAACATTAAAGTCCTGTAAAGTAAATTCTGAGAATTATTTCTAAACACTTTATAAATGTTACAAATGTATTGCTGAAACACATTACAAAGTCTGTGAATTGTGTAATGCTTAATTGTGAAGTTAGAGCGTTAAACAGTTTTTCACCAAGTCTCTGCTCAGGATTTTTTGGGCGGAGATATAACGGGGGTCTGATGCATCGTCCCCCGAGCATAGCCCTGCCCCTAACACTATAGACCAATTTGGTGTTTGCAAACAGCGATGACGTTTTTTTATGGGCGGAGCCTACCTGGTTGCAGAAAATGACAGTTGAGCAGTAGCAGTCTATGGAAGCCACGAAATAAAAGAATAAAAAAAAGTTAATTTCGAGTTTATATCTCACAATTCTGACTTTTATTTCTCGCAAACCTGAGTTTATATCTCACATTTCTTACAAAGAAAAACAGAATTGTGAGATATGCTCGTTATCC
Organism: Megalobrama amblycephala; assembly: GCF_018812025.1. NCBI lineage: Eukaryota > Metazoa > Chordata > Actinopteri > Cypriniformes > Xenocyprididae > Megalobrama > Megalobrama amblycephala. Next base: position 21,399,647 of record NC_063048.1, read on the forward strand.
TGTAACTCGTTATACTCGTTTTCTGAATTGCAATTTATCCCGCAATTCTGACTTTTTCCCCCTCAGAATTGTGAAATAAACTCACAATTGCGAGTTATAATGGCCGAACTGGGAGTCATAAACACGCAAATGCAAGAAAAAAAGTCAGAATTGTGAAATAAAAATTTTATAGACTATGTTTAAAAGTTATCTATGTAAAATGTTATAGGTTTAAATATTATTTCATGCTGTAACTGCTATGTATGTATGTCCTCTGAACTGCATATGTGAATATTGTAATAATATGTAGACTTACTGTTTACATCAAATTCCTGCTTTAATAGTAGACTAATCCTTGCAGGTGTCATCAGTGCAGTCTGTGAAACGTCTCCATTTAGCTTCAAAGGACGTTTTCAACGATGGTTTTCTTTAAAAATGAAGACTATATTTTTTTGCATTCCGATTCCAACATCCAGAGGCACAACAAAACGTTTTTCTCTTATTCTGTGGATTTTGCACATTTTCCTCCAATTGCTACCGCTATTTTTCTGCAACCACTATGCGCGCGCAGCTGCAAGTGACGTAATTGTGACGTCTGCTCTAAAGAGGTCTATATAACTGTCGATGACGCACCGAGCGTGGCGCCGCCTCTACAGCGGTTCACTCGCTCAATCTCGAGTGTCATTACAGTTATACAGCCCTTTTCACAATTAGCTAGTAATGCCTTCGTCACGCAAATGCATATTACATGGTTGTTATAATATACAATATGCTCGGTCTCCTTATTTAAATTTCCTAAAACGATGATATGAAGGATTCTAAAGTGATCGTTCTACACCGGATAATTTTACAAACTTTCATCAGACAGCTGGGATTCACAGATAATCCGCTGTTTTTGGTGAATGTGACTGAACAGGTTCATACGCTGATTCATGATGTCTGTGTGAGTCTGAAAAACACTGTTCAAAGCTCTGTCAGCATAATGAATTAAAAAAAAAGATACAATTTTTAAAAGAAAAAAAACTAACAGTAAACACATTCAGAGTTCCGACTCTTGAGATGATCAGTGAATCAGAACACTCCATGATGATTAAATCACCATCATTAAACAGTTAAAGCAACCAGAGAAAAACTAATGTTAAAATGTCAAGAATCAAGAGGCCATCTAAAGCAAACAACGTTCTAAAGGCGAAGTTCTCGTGACCTTGTGCAACATTTCCTTAAAATTTCTCTAAAGGGGACAAAAATACTGAACCTTTACAGAACATAAGGGACGTTCTTAAAGCGTCCTCTTTTGGTACTGAAAGTGCTGCAGTTCAAAGTTCCTTATATGACTTTAGGGGGACGTTCCATTTTAGTTATTTTATGGTCACATAAGGACGTTACAAAGAGGATATTTGGGACATAACAGAACGTTCCCACACATTCCTCTGTTGGTCATTTAATAACGTTCCTGATATGAGGGGGATGTTCTATTTTGGTTATTTTATGGTCGCGCAAGAACATTACAGAGAGGACATTTAAGAAGTTAACAGAACATCCTATAGTAATAGTCCCCTAAACATTCCCTGAAAGTCCTGAATGTTCCCTGAAGGTCCACCAAATAACGTCCCCCAACCTTTAAAAGAACTCCACATCATGACAGTCTGTGAACATACTGGGAACGTTACTAGACAACGTCCTTGACACCAGTGGACATTCTGAGAATGTTCTAGGAACGTAAAATTTCTAGTGGGGTAGCCTGTCACCTAGTAACGTTCCCAGAACGTTCTTAGACCGTCACGATGTGGAGTTCTTTTAAGATTTCAATGACGGTCTATTTTGTTCGGTTACAAGATTACAATGATGGTAATCTCAATGATCTCTCAAGTCTTACAATGTGCGACTTCTCAAGTCATGTGACTCGAGTCCCCCACCTCTGGTGTGATGCGAATTTCGTCATCAGAAAAGTATGCGCACCACCAAATTTTTGTAACCGCACATACTTGTATGCACACGTGCACTCAAAAAATGAATTGTTGGATTTACTTAAAAAATAAGTGTCAAGTGGTTCCACGCAACAATATTGAGTAATTTGTACAAAAAACTATTTAGTTGAATGAACAAAAGAAATTCAAGTAAAGCTAACAAAATTTCTTTGAGTAAATACAGATCATTTGAATGTGCATATTTATATGTGCAGTTTACTTAATGTTATGTTGATTACATAGGTAATCACGTAGGTGAACACATTTTTTTTTTTTTTTTTTTTTAATAATCATTTAAATAAAAAGCACTCAAAAAATAACTAATTGCACAAACTCAATTGAATTGAGAGCAGGAACTTCATTCTATAAACACTCATATACGAGTGCGCACAGCCTAAACACAGGCGACACTCTTCTGCATGATGGTAACCACAAAATTCAAAAACATTACAGAAACTACCCTAAATGTCCAACATAACTGAACATTAAACACTAACATAAACTAACAACATCTTTCCCTTTACTGAAAAACACATAAAATAACACTTTAATCCCTAAATTTACTCTCCTATGCAGTCCCTTGCAAAGCATGCTGGGAACTACGGATCCACTGCACAGTTAATGTCAACAATAATGTGTGCGTTTCACACAGCAATGTTAGGTTGACTGAACAAACACTTACTAAGTAAAGCTGACAATACTCAGTTTTAGTAGAAACAATGCAGTTAAATTACGTTCATGTACTTACATGAGTTTTTTAAGTAATGTGAACAAGGGTGGTTTGAGTGAAACTAACAACAGTGAAAGTTCATTTTTTTGCATTTAATTTTTAATGTGCTATAAACAATTCACCCTTTGTTGGGAGTTGGATTGACCAATTCAGACTGCACAGGTTACAGACATACATTTAAAACATGGCGTGTATTGAAATCTTTCTGCAGTTAGAAATATTTTGTAACAATATATAATCTTTCCGAAATAGAAACAATAGTAACAATATTAATAATATACATTATTAAGCAGCACAGCTGTTTCCAACACTGATAATAAATCAGCATATAAGAATGATTTCTGAAGGATCATGTGACACTAAAGACTGGAGTAATGGCTGATTAAAATTCAGCTTTGCATCACATAAATAAATTATATTTTAAAGTATATTAAAATAGAAAACCATTATTTTAAATTTGAATAATATTTCACAATATTACTGTTTTTCTGTATTTTTTATCAAATAAATGCAGGGTTAATGAGCATATGAGACTTCTTTCAAAAACATTAAAAATAATAATGAAAAACAAAGAGTGCTTCCATGTAAGTTGTAAGAACTAAATAAAATACATTATCATTTGTGATGTGAAACTAACTAACTGTATGTAATGTAGGGATTGTTTTTGCCCCAGGGTTACACCCCTTATTTTCTGGGGTTTATTTTAACCCTTTATTCAATACAGTTTATGGAGACTGTACTGAGGCATTGGGCAGTATGTGCTGTATGGACTATTTTACACCAGGGTGACACCCTTTATACAGTACAACTTATTGCAACTGTACTGGGGCATAAGGACCCACTGACCTCACTAACACCTCTTCCTGCAGCTACCTAGTCTCCAAGAAGGTCTCCCATCCAGATAGAGATTGGGCTCAACCCTGTTTAGCTTCAGTGGGTGTGTAGGTAGAAACTTCAAGTTGACCACTGTATCTTTTCAGCTATAGACCCTCTTACATAGAAATATGAACCTCAACAATGGTGACATGCTTCATGATGTAATGCATTTTTTAACAGGCTATTATTAAGCTGAAATTAACTGCATTACATCTAAATGATCAAAAAAAAACAGTGTAAAATTAGACCACTAGATGATGACAACCTCTTCATTATCAAGTTGTTGAGGGTTGTGGCCCGATTCGAGGCTTATCACAAACGATCTTTTGTCCACAAAATCCTCTATTGTGTGGTATCATTATCATCATTTAAAGGTGCTCTAAGCGATGTCACGCGTTTTTGGGCCAAAACATTTTTTGTCACATACAGCAAACATCTCCTCACTATCCGCTAGCTGCCTGTCCCCTGAACACACTGTAAAAAAACGCGGTCTCTGTACGGCAATAAAAACAAACTGGTGCAGCCTGGACCACAAAACATAATAAACATGCTCCAGCCAATAACGACAAGAATGATTTTAAATGCGCGTTCATGACTGTTTCAGGAAGCATGGAGGGGAGGGGGAGGAGGAGGAGGAGGGAGGGTCTAGCTAGCCTCTGTTTTGTTTGACAACACTTTGAACGTCAACAGGAAGTTACTCCGCCCAGGATCTCTTAGAGCACCTTTAACTGCTCCCAATCGAGACGGAGCGTTCCTGATCCCAAATTATAAATATCAAACATGTTTGATGAGCAGGTGTCACCTACCAGATGTTGCGTCCCTCTGTAGCTGAAACTTGGCATCCACAACATGCCATGAAAGTGGAGTATTGAGAAAGAAGATTACCCGTATCACGTCTCAGTTCTATGGGAACCGGAGTTTGTAACGGTAGCTGCAGTAACACAATAATGATTTTAGCAATCAGAGATTTGCTCAGACCTAACAGGCTGGATGTATTCCGCCATGTTGCACGCTGCAGTTTCTCCCATTCATAATTAATAGGAGTGAACCATCTTTCTATATCTATAGACTTTGCCTATATTCCTATTTTTTTCTATTGTGTTTTTCACTGTAAAGCAGAACGTGTGACAGGAGAGCCTGCTGACAACGTCGATTGTCCTCCATTCATTTTTCTTCTCAAGTCACATTCGAACTTGCGAGTCTCTGTGTGATCTTGTTTCATGCGGTCGAATCATCTAGTGTGTGCATTCAGAGGATTATAATGCTAAAAATTGGTTAAAACTGTCATTATGTCTCTGGTCTCCCACAGTTTTAAAATTGGTTAGGATTTGAAAATCGTCTAGTGCGTCCAAGTGCCTTATTTTTTCAGTTTACTGCACTTTGATATTCTTCTTCTTATTTCCCTATAGTGGCTAATAAATCAGAAAAATAAATCAGTCTTGCACATTCACAAAAATACCTTAATTCCCCCATAAAAGGTAAGGTGGACAGACTAAACACCAGCAAGCTACAAAGTTCCCTTAAGAAATGCACTCAACTTGTGAGAAAAGGGTGTTTATTTTTATGTTACTGCACACTGAAAACAAAGTTACAAAATCAACAGGTCAAACAGGTCAGGTCTGAGCAGGTCAAAACCTAATCAACAAGATTAGAAAACAGTGAAAACAGTGTTTTATAATTAAATGTTTATTATTGTATTTGAAACAGAAACATGTACTTTAAGCAACACCTCTATATATCCACATTTCAGAAATGAAAGTCTCAAAGAAAAGCACTTGTGAATGTGTTTTCTGTGAACAATATAGTTATAATCAGAAGCAATAAGCACATGATCCAGCTCCAAGAAGTGTTATACAGTACACTAAAGTGTAGTTTTATCTCAGTGGAAACAATGAACAGGTACTGTGGAAGCTACAGTCCATTAGCATAACAAAATATAACATACACTATTTGGGGAATTAAGATATTTGTTCCCTTTATATGTTTTTCTTAATTTTCTTCACCATTTCTTCATTATTATGCATAGTGTGAAATTTAAAGAGAACACCCTCCAATAATGATTTTTGTATGATTTTGGGACATTGTTTATAAGTTGACTGTTGCGTTAGTGCACATTATAATCAGAAGTCTTAATTCCCTCCAGAAAATGCTGCAGCGAGGGTCTCTGCCCCTCCTCATAATACTTTTAAAGACTTATACTCTTTGTTTGTGATCTGTCCTTTTTGGGATTTCTTTCATGTAAAAGATTCAGGTAATGTCTGACAAACTTCTCAAACAGCTCAATGGATTTCATAGGCAAAAATCACCAATCAAATTACAGTAGGTCAAGCCCACACAACATTATCAATATCACATGCTTTAAATGTTACTTGTTGTAATCAAAATTACAGAATCAAATATATTCAGTCCCTTTATATGCCAAAAATGTCTTGAGGTGCAGGCCGAAAACAAGGTAAATTTTATTGAAAGACCCAATGAAGATTGAAACTTGTCAAAAAAAGCCTGGTATTTTTTGGTTTTATAGAAGATTCAGAATGGTTTTCAAGAGGGAGAAAATTTTCCCACCTCCACTAAAATTTTCAGAATTGTGGCAAATTTATACAAATGGAAGGATTTTGTTTGTTTGTTTGTTTGTTTGTTTGATGAAGTATGACATTTTAATTAGAAATATTATTTCTCAGAATAAGCAGAATTTCCTCACAGTGACGGCTTTTACCTTTTCTCACAGTTTTTTGAAGAAAATTTATGCTCTTCTGTTTGTCAACTGAATCACTTGGGATTTTTGCTACTTTCATGTGATATTTGATTGATTCATCATACTGTCCACAGTCACGTAGATGATAGGCATAATTGTAGTAAATATGCTGTTGCCTATTAGGAGAAAGATCCTTTATCTCTGACAGGAGCTGCTGGTAAATCTCATCTGATCTATTCATGTTGTTTACATATCTGTACATTGATGCAAGGGCTATCTTTGCTTTGTATGAGTGAGGGTTATGTCTGACAGCCTCCTCATAGAGCTTAATGGCTTTCCTAGCAAAAATCTTCTTTTCCTCACTGCCTTCCATTTTGTAAACCTTCCATTTGTAGCTGTTTGCCAAAAGTTTTGATGCTAAACCTGAAGAGGGGAACTTTTCTTGAACTCTCTCTGCTATTTGAACAGCTTTATCATAAGAAATCTCTTTACTATAATACCTGAGAATAATGTGCAAACCCTCCAGGTTTCCAGTTTCAAGAGTTCTTTCTAGCAAATCTTGCATCTCCCTTTCAATGTTTTTTGATGACACATTTTCCTGATCAGATAGTTTTAGTAAGTAATGAGCATGAAGGAGCAAACTATTCGGGTCTTTCTCATGTGCGATTTTCAGTTGCTCTACAATCTGTTCTGGAGTGAATTGAGACTGTGCAAATTCCATGTTCATCACCATGGCAAGTCCTTTGTGCCATTCCTTCTTATCTGGTTGTGCTTTTAAAGCCATTTTAAAGCAATCAATCGCCTGGTGCTTCTTTGACAAGTCAAACTTCACCAGCGTCCAGCCCTTTTCTCCACTGACTTCAGGGTGTAAAGTGCATTCAGGTGGAGCAGGATGCATTTGCTGAAGCCTTTCCACCTCTTCTAGATATTCTTTGCTCTTCTCCATCTCTCCCAAATGGAAGTAGACCCAAGCCAGGTTAGCTTTGTTGACCTGCAGCCGAACTCCAGCCTCTTCTGTTCCCTGCCCCTGGATCACACTTTCTGCTTTGTCCAGGTTCATCAGCGCCTCTGTGCTGGAGCCAAGAGCCTGATGGATGTAGCCCAGCAGGTTGTAATAGTGAACCGGCCAAGTGCACGTTTCCTGGTCCACATCCTCCATGTTTCTCTTCATCTTTAGAAGCTCATTTCGATTTTGCCCCAGATCCCATGTGAAGTGGCACTCCAGCCTCTCAAGGTTGCTTTTCAGTGAGGAACTGGAGTTAGAAAGAGAAATTAACCTTACGAAGACATTTACTGCTGACACGTTTAGATCCGAGGATATGGAACTGTTTGACAGTAAATCCTCAATTAAAGAGAAGGAGGCAAGTCATAGCAAGGAACCTTAAATTAAAAGTTTTATGTAAGTCTTAAAATTACAGCATTAAAAGCTTTAATGAAACATTGGAAACAGAATAGAATGTAATTTGTATTTTTATGAATCTCAGTTTTTCCATAAATTAATTTTAAACCAGGGGTGCCCACTCCTGTTCCTGGAGATCTACCTACCTGCAAAGTTTAGCTCCAACCCTGATAAAACACACCTGAATCAGTTAATTAAGATCTTCAGGAGCACTTCATAATTACAGACAGGTGTGTTGAGCAAGGCTGGAGCTAAACTTTGCAGGTAGGTAGATCTCCAGGAACAGGATTGGGCACCCCTGTTTTAAACTTACTCCATCATGATGGGCAGCAGTGGTAGATGTTAGTAGATGTTGTTTTCTCTCCAGCAGTGGTGATCTGCACTTTGTACAAGCTCATGGATGTATTTATACCGTGTCAGTCAACACGGGCTCCTCCTCATATAAGTTTCTGTTCTTCACAAGGTTTTGTTTCATGTGAATGAAAATGCACAAGGTCCACAGTACATTTCAAGATTATACATAATATGTATGAATAAGGACAAAGCTATTTATGACATGGTTTATTATAGGGCAGACAGTTAATGATCGACATATAAAAACCATTGAAACCATTGATGATAACCTTATCAGAAAGTTAAAATAACAAAATGCAAAATCGTTGCACTATATGCTGGACTAATTACAATTTGAAGGAATTTGGTTGAGTTTGAGTCACTGTGCCTCTAAATATGCCACACTTGACAACATTTAAATTATCTTTATTTTGTACAGCAGATGTCCCCAGCAAACAGGGCTGCATACTTGAAACATCACCTTTCAGCATTTCAGCAAGTGAAGTTACCCAGCACTTACATACTGTAGCATATAAAACAAAGATGCAATTCATTCTGAAAGCATATCTATGATGAACAATATAAAACAGGATAACATTTTAAGTCATTAAAAACAACATTACCTTATAATACAATAAAGTCAGGGTGGAGGTTTACTGAATAAAAAAGAAATTTGACATAGAAATAAGACTGAATTTCTCTGATTGTTTGACTTTCTGTTTGTAGATCAGTCTAAATTGACCTATTTTGGGGCATCAGGCTGGTCATCAACTGTAAATTACCAAATCTATAATAAACAATCTCCTGTAAGATCGCTAAAACAACATGCCCACTTGAGCATTACTCACAGTAATTTAAAGGCACAGTACGATTTTTGGATTAAAATATCCAAAGATATTTTACTAGAACGTTGTTATATATTTTGTTGACATGTGTACTTACATTCATTATCCCATGTTTCCAAGAATGATTAAATCAAGAGAAATAAGCAATTTTAACCAGGATGTCCGTGCATCGCCTATCAATTACATAATACCTGTGTTAAACTCGATTTCTGTAGAAACCATGGGAACAACAAAGACGCTTTGAAGGGATAGTTCACTCAAAAATGAAAATTCTGTCATCATTTACTCACCCTAAAGTTGTTTCAAACCTGTATAAATTTCTTTGTTCTGCTCGACACAAAAAAAAAATATTTTGTAACCAGTTTGTAACCAGGCCACTTTGGGGCACCACTGACTTCCATAGTAGGAAAAAAAATACTATGGAAATCAATGGTGCCCCAGAACTGTTCAGTTTCCCACATTCATCAAAATATCTTCCTTTGTGTTCAACAGAACAAAGAAATGTATACAGGATTGGAACAACCAGAGGGTGAGTAAATGATCTATCCCTTTAATATACAGGTGCATAAATAAATTAGAATATCATGAAAAAGTTTTTTTTTTTCTGTAATTTAATTCAAAAAGTAAAACTTAAATATATTCTAGATTTATTAGGCATAAAGTAAAATATTTCCAGACATTTTTGTTGTCATTTTGATGAATACAGCTTGCTGCTCATCAAAATAAAAAAATCAGTATCTCAAATTATTAGAATATTTAATTTCAAGTTCTATTAAATGACCATTCTCAGGGTATAAATACTGGGTTTAGGTCAGTAATCCCAACAGCAGTCATGGGGAAGTCTGCTGACTTGACAGTTGTCCAGAAGACGATCATCAAGACCCTCTACAATGAGGGTAAGCCACAGAGCTGGCTGTTCACAGTGCCAAAGCATATTCATGGAAAGTTGACTGGAAGGAAAAAGTGTGGTAGGAAAAGGTGTACAAGTGAAAGGAATGACCGCAGGCTTGAGAAGATTGTCAGGCGAAGACGATTTAAGAACGTAGGAGAGCTTCAAAAGGAGTGGACTGAAGCTGGAGTCAGTGCATCAAGAGCCACCACACAGAGACGTCTTCAGGAAATGGGCTACAACTGTCAAATTCCATGTACCACTTCTGAACCAAAGACAACGTCAGAAACGTCTTACCTGGGCTAAGGAGAAAAAGAACTGGACTGTTGCTCAGTGGTCCAAATTCCTCTTTTCAGATGAAAGTAAATTTTGCATTTCATTTGGAAATTAAGTTCCCAGAGTCTGGCTGAAGAGTGGAGAGGCACAGAAACCATGTTGCTTTAAGTCTAGTGTGAAGTTTCCACAGTTAGTGATGATTTGGGCTGCCATGTCATCTGCTGGTGTTGGTCCACTGTGTTTTTTGTGAAGTCCACAGTCAATGTAGCCATCTACCAGGAAATTTTGTAGCCCTTTGTGCTTCCTTTTGCTGACAAGCTTTATGGAGATGCTGATTTCATTTTCCAGCAGGATTGGCACCTGCCCACACTGCCAAAGGTACCAAAAGCTGGTTCAATGACCATGGTGTTACTGTGCTTGATTGGCCAGCAAACTCGCCTGACCTGAACCCCATAGAGAATCTATGGTATTGTCAAGAAGATGAGAGACACCAGACCCAACAATGCAGATGACCTGAAGGCCACTATCAACGCAACCTGGGCTTCCATTACACCTGAGCAGTGCCACAGACTGATCGCCTCCATGCCACGCTGCATTGATGCAGTAATTCATGCAAAAGGAGGCCCAACCAAGTATTGAGTACATATACAGTAAATGAACATACTTTCCAGAAGGCCAACAATTCACTAAAAATGTGTTTTTTTTCCTAGTGTTTTTTTTTTTCCAGTATTTATATCATTTTTACCTCTAATACACCACTATGTCCAACTGCCTTGAGCATCCGGTAGGTGAGATCTGAAAGCGTGTTCTGATGACGGAAGTGATCTCTTGCACATATACTTCAATGAGTGCGTCCGGTGTCAGAGTGCATTCAGACTTAACACGCATATTGTGCCTTTAAGAAGGAATTTATGCCTAAACACATTTTATTATCTTTTAAAGTTTGGGGGACGTTATAAGGTGGACCTTCAGGGAATATCCTAAATGTTCTGTAAAGGTTCAGAATTTTCCTCACCTTTAGAGAACTTTTAGGCAAAGTTGCGCAAGGTCACTAGAAAGTTGCCTTCTACGTGGGTATTTTATAGAAAATAATAAAGTTTGAAGTCACCGTTATGGAGGCGAGCGTTTTCTTTAGATGAGTTCTTGATTCTTGATGTTTTAACATTGGATTTTCTCTGGTTGCTTTAACTGTTTGTAAAACACACTTGTTATGGCAAAAAATAAAATCAATCATCATTGAATGTCCTGATCTTCTCCAGACGCCAAACTCTGAGTACATTAACTTTTAGTTTTGTATTAATTAACAATTTTTTTTTTTTTTTAAATTCATTCATTATACTGAGTGAGAGTTTGGAGCAGTATCCTGTAGTCTCACACAGACATCATGAATCAGCTTATGAACCTCAACAATAGTGACCATACCAAAAAAAAAAACTTTTTTGTGACTTCAGTAGCTTGTTTTGTGATGCTCAGAACTGATCTGTTTATCTGACAATTTTGTCACCATTGTTGAAATACAATATTCATGAACAAGGCCACTGTATGATAAAAAGAAAACATTAACAATGAGCAACCAAATCTATTTGAACGGGTCGGATCTATTTGATTTCAGTCAGTGATGATCCAGAGACACTGATGTTCTGCTGCATCTTACTTTATTTAAAGACAATAACTGTGTAGCTGTTGTCAGCTAATGATTTACTGCAAAAGATTTGCTTTTTAAAGAAAAAGTTTCATAATATTAATCCAGGAATTACCTGTAAAGAGCTTTATTAATTTTTTTTTTTTACAAGACATTTGGGAAAAATTAGTTTTTGTTTGAACAGCTGCTTTTGTTAGTCTATTTAGCTCTAATTTTCAATTCGATTTTTGACAAGGGCAGCAGGAACGTTCTGAGAACATTTCCAAATAAATTATGGTTCCCTAAACGTTCAGAGAATGTCTTGAATGTTCTGTGAAGGTCCACCAAATAACGTCCCCCAAACCTTAAAAGAACTCCACATCGTGACCGTATCTGAACATATTGGGAACGTTACAGGCAACATCCTTAACACCAGTGGGGATGTTCTGAGAATGTTCTGGGAACGTAACATTTCTAGTGGGGATAAATGCAGGGTTGATGAGCAAAAACATTAAAAATAGTAATGGAAAAAAAAGAGTGCTTTCATATAAGTTTTAAGAACTAAATAAAGTACTATATCATTGGTGAAACTAACTAACTAACTGCATGGTATGTGATGTAATGTAAGGATTGTTTTTGCCCCAGGGTTACACCCCTTATTTTCTGGGTTTATTTTAACCCTTTATTCAGTACGGTTTATGGAGACTGTACTGGGGCATTAGGACCCACTCAGGCTACAAGTTGATCAGACCCACTGACCTCTCTAACACCTCTTCCTGCAGCTACCCAGTCTCCAAGAAGATCTCCCATCCCGATAGAGATTGGGCTCAACCCTGTTTAGCATCAGTGGGTGTGCAGGTAAAAGCTTCAGGTTGATCACTGCAAGATTTCTCAAGCATCTTTTCAGCCATAGACCCTCTTACATAGAAATATAAACCTCAACAATGGTGTCAAGTTATCAAGTTGTTGGGGGTTGTGGCCCGATTCAAGGCTTATCACAAACAATTTTTTTGTCCACAAAATTCTCTATTGTGTGGTATCATTATGATTATTTAACTGCTCCCAATCGAGATGGAGCGTTCCCGATCCCAAATTATTGTAACGAATGTAGCGGTTCGTACAGTTATTAATTAATTTATGGATGAAATATGAATATAATAATTCATAAGGTTATGAATAAATTATGATTCATATATCAACCCAACGGGGAATTAAACATATATTGTGAATCAATTACAACGAATTATAATCAATTACATATATGATTAGTTCTGGTTTAATAATTATCTAGAGAAACTGTTCGTTTGTCCAGCAAACTAAGTCCCTCACAGAATATTATAAACAGAGTTATTTTCTGGCCATGAAAATAACTAAAGCATAAAGCGATCGAAAAACGTTAAAGTGACTTGGTTTTCAGCTGAAAGAACAAACAGAACAATCGAGCGTGAATAACGTTTTAATAAATGCAAACTACGAATACAGAGGTTATACATCTAAATATATATACAAGAATACACACCTATGTACAAGAGTGGAAGTAGAGAAGGAAAGAGAGAAGGCAAGTAGCAAACTCACAACCAGTCCTAGGCCAGCACGGAAATCAGTTTCATCATCTAAGATTGAGAAACGGCAGTATACTTGCATTGGTTGCGTGTGTCGAATTTCAGGTTAGCGCTGGTGCAGTTCGTTGGCTTCCTCCGTTCCGCGGGAAGGTTCGAACTGAGGACTTGAGAGTGAGTTTCGCTGGAAGATGGCGGTCCCGAAGCTGAGCGCGATGGCAGCGCGTGGTCACCGGAGATGTCCGGGAAAAACGTGCACGAGAGGCTCGTGAGACAATCGGGGAAGAGCCGGGAGAGAGAGCCGGAATTGTGCGTCTTTGCTTTTATGACAGATAAGCCGACACACCTCCTTGAGGTGGGGTAGCCAATAACATGGGTGCAAAGTTGGCGGGAAAGCTTTTCCTTTGCTTGGCCTCACGACTTAATCTGCATGATTTATGACTATCAGTTCAGATCTCCAAATGGAGTGTGTTCTTCACAGTATCATTAAACACATAGAAAAATGCATTTGTCAGCGGTGTGACATATCTCAGTAAATAGCTCGTGTCCGGAGCTTTACGGAGAGACCAAACTCGACAGATCATAAAGGCATAGACAAGAAGTTATGGTTTACAGACAGAATTCCACTATTAAAATGCACACTAGCACAAATACACTCATTTAAACACTAGGAAACATGCATAGGCCCTAAAATATATGAAATATATATTTCAGCATAGTGGTAGTTTACAAATACAGTTCAAAATGTATGATTGTGTGTTTCTGTGTGTGTCTGTGTGTGTGTTTTTGTGTGTCCCTGTGCGTGTGGGGTGTTGGAATGTGGATCTGGTCAGTCTCTGGGGGGGGGGGTGCTCCTTTTGAAGTCACCAAAGAGAGGAAGTTGGACTTTACTGTTTACCATCGCTTGTCCACAAAAGTGTCAAGTGGGCTCATCTCATGGCAGACTATTCAGAGTCGAGATGGTTTTACAACCCAGTCCAGCATGCTAAAAGCGTTCTGAACATTCCCAAGTTTATTGATTATCCTGATACGTGTGCATATGCTACATTATAAATATCAAACATGTTTTATGAGCAAGTGTCACGTAGATGTTGCGTCCCTCTGTATCTGAAACTTGGCATCCACAAACATGCCATGAAAGTGGAGTATTGAGAAAGAAGATTACCCATATCAAAGTCCCTTTCAAGGAAAGTCTGTTCATTCAGCCGCCATATTTGAAACGCCTCTTGGCAGCTATTTTGGTATCCAATCTTGCGAGATTCTGATTGTCTGAATATTTTGTTGTCACAATTGTTGAGATTCATACACTGATTGCTCATATCTGTGTTTGTCATTGTAATTTTCACTCATGGTTTTTATTTTCAGTCTTTTAACTTCTGAAAGACATTATGGTTTTATGTTGTAGTAAAACAGAATTTGGAATTTAAATGTGTTAATGGCAAAACAACTTGTTATTCAAATGATAGTGATCAAGTTGTTTCATGATTATAAAACCATCCATAGCTAAAAATCATCATTTGATTTTATTTCAGCTTTTTTGCTACTGCAAACCTTTTTGACAAACTGTCACTATTTTTTTTTTCTTTGGATTTAGGAGTGAATATTCTGTGTGAGCTGCTCACCATTCAGATAATGCTTTGGTGAATAGACTTTATGGATTCATGAAAAATATGGCTAAATCTTTGCCAAGGAAACAACAATAATATTAGATATGTAAGCAGTATCAGATAGCCTGTGTTCATATAAAGGTCATGTACAATTTTGTACTTTTGATGGGAATTATGGGTTTTTGACAAGAATGGGAACAAATCACACCATTTTAATCTTTTGTTTTACATTTTTTTTAAATTACAACAAATACCTTGCGATTCTCAACAATACGCATTTATTTGTACGTGACCTTGTGTTTGTGCTTGTTACAGTAGATAATATTCAATTTGTCAGAATGTATCTTTAGTCTTTCCACCGGAAAGCTACAAAGTTTCCATAAGAAAAAAACAAATTCATGTTTGAAATGCACTCAACTTGTGAGAAAAGGGCGTTCATTTTTATGTTACTGCACACTGAAAACAAAGCTACAAAATCAACAGGTCAAGCAGGTCAGGTCTGAGCAGGTCAAAATCTAATCAACAAACTAAAAAACAAAAAAATCAAAAACGAATGGGTGTTTAATAATTAAATGTTTATTATTGTATTTGTAACAGAAACATGTACTGTAAGCCACACATCCACATTTCAGAAATGAAAGTCTCAAAGGAAAGCACTTGTGAATGTGTTTTCTGTGAACAATATAGTTATAATCAGAAGCAATAAGCACATAATCCAGCTCCAAGAAGTGTTATACAGTACACTAAAGTGTAGTTTTACCTCAGTGGAAACAATGAACAGGTACTGTGGAAGCTACAGTCCATTAGCATAACAAAATATAACATACACTATTTTGGGAATTAAGATATTTGTCCCTTTATATGTTTTTCTTAATTTTCTTCACCTTTTCTTCGTTATGGTTTATGCATAGTGTGAACGTCTTATAGTAATAGTCCCCTAAACATTACCAGAACATCCTGAATGTTCCCTGAAGGTCCACCAAATAACGTCCCCAAACCCTTAAAAGAACTCCACATCGTGACCGTCTCTGAATGTTCTGGGAACGTTACTAGGTGACAGGTTCCGCTAGAAATTTTAAGTTCCAAGAACATTCTCAGAATGTCCCCACTGGTGTTAAGGACGTTGTCTAGTAGCCTAACATTCCCAGTACGTTCAGAGACGGTCACGATGTGGAGTTCTTTTAAAATTTGGGGGACGTTATTTGGTGGACCTTCAGGGAACTCATATCGGTAACGTTATTAAATGACCAACAGAGGACCGTGTGGGAACGTTCAGTTAATGTCCCAAATATCCTCTTTCGTTCTTATGTGACCATAAAAATAACCACAATGGAACGTCCCCCTAAAATTATAAAGGGAACCTTGAACTATAGCACTTTCATTTCATTTTGCAATTTTAATTCAATTTAATTATGCTGACAGAGCTTTAAGCAGTGTCTTTTAGTCTCACACAGACATCATGAATCAGCGTATGAACATCAACAATGGTGACAATAAACAAAAATCTTTTTTGTGACTTTAGACTTTAGCTTTGTGATGCTCAGAACTGATCTGTTTATCTGAAAATATCTAATATCTTTTATGCATTACCATAGGACTACAACATGAATTAAATACAATATTCATAGATCAGTGAATAAGGCCACTGTATGACGATAAAATCATCACCCAATCCCTTTGAAATTTTATTTCTCTCACAACTTTTTCATTTGTAATAAACGTGCTTTAGAAACACACAGATACAACAACTGGAGAAAAACTGTTAAAACATCAAAGGTCAGGAGCCCAACTAAAACAAGCGCTTACCTCCATAACGGTGACTTCAAACTTTATAATTTTTAATAAAACATCAACACCTCATTAAGAAGTTTTGTATGAAAGAAATAAGGTCAGAGTGGTTTGTAATAAGTGAAGGTGCTGAGATCTAGAGAGAGGTTAGTGTTTAATGTTCTGTTTCTGTTGTCTGAGATTTGTGAGGTTGTCATTGTGCTGGAGAGAAGCGCCTGTGCTTCAGTCAATGATGAGCCAGAAACACTGATTTTGTGCTGCGTGTTGCTTTATTTAAAGGCTGTATAAAGTCAACTATAGTTGCTGATACAGTAGTTACATTAGCTCATATGTGTGCTGTTGTCAGCTAATGACTTACTGTAAGAGATTTGCATTTTACAGAAAAGGTTGCATAATAATAATTCAGGAAATACCTGTAAAGAGCTTCTCTTTTTTTTTTTTTTTTGTAAGACATTTAAGAAAAATATGTTTTTGTTTGAACAGCTACTTTTTTTAGTCAATTTAGCTCAAATTTTCAATTACATTTTTTGACAATGGCAGCAGGGACAACATTCCAAAGGATAACATTTCCAAATAAATTATGGTTCCTTAAACGTACAGAGAACGTCTTGAATGTTCTGTGAAAGTCCACCAAACCTTAAAAGAACTCCACATCGTGACCGCCTGTGAACGTACTGGGAACGTTACTAGGCAACATCCTTAACACCAAAACGTAAAATTCCTAGCGGGGTAAAGACATACTCTTTTTGCTTTTCATTTTTGGAATTTCTTTCATTTAAAATATTAGGGTAATGTCTGACAACCTCCTCAAACAGCTCAATGGATTTCATAGCCAAAGTCTTCCTTTCCTCACTGTTAGATGTTAAATATCCAAATCACTTCAACCGTCTGAACAGCCAATCAAATTATAGTAGGTCAAGCCCACACAATATTATCAATATCACATGCTTTAAATGTTATTTGTTGTAATCAAAATTACAGAATCAAATATATTCAGTCCCTTTATATGCCAAAAATGTCTTGAGGTGCAGGCCGAAAACGAGGTAAATTATATTGAAAGACCCAATGAAACTTGAAACTTGTAAAAAAAAGCCTGGTATTTTTTGGTTTTAGAAGATTCAGAATGGTTTTCAAGAGGGAGAAAATTTTCCCACCTCCACAAAAATTTTCAGAATTGTGACAAATGTATACAAATGGAAGGATTTTGTTTGTTTGTTTTTTTGATGAAGTATGACATTTTAATCAGAAATATTATTTCTCTCCAGAATATGCAGAATTTCCTCACAGTGACGGCTTCTACCTTTTCTCACAGTTTTTTGAAGAATATTTATGCTCTTCTGTTTGTGAACTGTATCACTTGGGATTTTTGCTACTTTCATGTGATATTCGATTGATTCATCATACTGTCTGCAGTGCAGTAGACGATAGGCATAATTGTGGTAAATATGCTGTTGCCTTTCAGGAGAAAGATCATTTATCTCTGACAGGAGCTGCTGGTAAATCTCATCTGATCTCTCCCTGTTGTGTGCATATTCGTGCATTGATGCAAGGGCTATCTTTACTTTGAATGAGTGAGGGTTATGTCTGACAACCTCCTCAAAGAGCTTAATGGCTTTCCTAGCAAAAATCTCCTTTTCCTCACTGCCTTCCATGCTGTAAACCTTCCATTTGTAGCTGTTTGCCAAAAGTTTCAATGCTAAAACTGAAGAGGGGAACTTTTCTTGAACTCTCTCTGCTATTTGAACAGCTTTATCAAAAGAAATCTCTTTTCTATAATACCTGAGAATAATGTGCAAACCCTCCAGGTTTCCAGTTTCAAGAGTTCTTTCTAGTAAATCTTGCATCTCCCTTTCAATGTTTTCTGATGACACCTTTTTCTGACCACACAGTTTTAGTAAGTAACGAGCATGAAGGAACAAACTATTCGGGTCTTTCTCATGTGCGATTTTCAGTTGCTCTACAATCTGTTCTGGAGTGAATTGAGACTGTGCAAATTCCATGTTCATCACCATGGCAAGTCCTTTGTGCCATTCCTTCTTATCTGGTTGTGCTTTCAAAGCCATTTTAAAGTAATCAATCGCCTGGTGCTTCTTTGACAAGTCAAACTTCATCAGCGTCCAGCCCTTTTCTCCACTGACTTCAGGGTGTAAAGTGCATCCAGGTGGAGCAGGATGCATTCGCTGAAGCCTCTCCACCTCTTCTAGATATTCTTTGCTCTTCTCCATCTCTCCCAAATGGAAGTAGACCCAAGCCAGGTTAGCTTTGTTGACCTGCAGCCGGACTCCATCCTCTTCTGTTCCCTGCTTCTGGATCACACTTTCTGCTTTGTCCAGGTTCATCAGCGCCTCTGTGCTGGAGCCAAGAGCCTGATGGATGTAGCCCAGCAGGTTGTAATAGTGAACCGGCCAAGTGCACATTTCCTGATCCACATCATTCAGGTTGCTCAGTAAATCCTGGAGTGTATTTATACTGTACTCCAGATCCCATGTGAAGTGGCACTCCAGCTTCTTAAGGCATTGTTTTAGACTAGAGTTATAGACACATTCAGAAAAAAAAAGATTATTAATCTTTTTAATAATGAAGAGTTACAAATGCTCTCTTTTTGTTTATGTACAATATATCATAGCAGGCATGGGACAGATAATCAACAATTCAAATAAGCCACAACATTTTTACACAATCTTGAGTTTAGTCTGGTAAATCACTTTAAATTCCTACATTAGACTTTTCATATTTGAATTGGAAAAGTACTTACTCCATAATAAGAGTTAGTGGTGGTCTGGTTTGAGATATGTTTCTTCTAGCAATGCTGATTTGAGCTTCATGTGAGTTGCTGAGAGATCATGGTGTATTTATAATGATCAAGCTCATAAAACCACCTTCTTATCCACCTGGACAAAGTCATTAAACGCGTCAGCTCCGGATTCTATATCCTGAAGTCCTGTCTATAAGGTTTTGTTTTTTACTTCAATGAAGTGTAGTTTACATAATGACAGTGATAAAATGCAGGTGACATGCATAATTATTAGATCATATTTTCAGAATTTGTTTATAACTTGAATCATTTGATTTTATGTCGGAGTGACCTACTGTATTTATAGCTGGCTTTTCAGATGGTTAATTTGATTTGCAAATTTGCCATATGTTAAAAATTAAACATGAACAATAAGCAATACATTTGTTAGTGTTCATTGTTACAGTGTTTATTAAGAATTTTTAATGTTAGTTTTTAGTTCATGTTAGCTCAGTTCCATTAAATAGTATTAACAAAAGCAATTTTTGATTTTAATAATGTATTAAGTGTATAAGTATTTTTATTGTTAGTTCATGTTAAATAAATGTATTTAACTACACTCTTAAAAAAAAAGGTGCCAGGAAGAACCAAAAAGGGGGTTTCACAGCGATGCCATAGAAGAACCTTTTTTGGTTCCCTAAAGAACCGTTTTGTGAAAGGTTCTTTAAAGAACCATTTTGTTCTTGGTGCCATAAAGAACCTTTTCTGGTACTACAAAGAACTCTTTTTAAAGGTTCTACAAAGAACCACTGATGAAAAGGTTCTTTATGGCCCCATTTCTTCCAGATCAATAATATCCTCACATTTATCATACTATAAATTTTCTTTAATAGTTCATATAATAGAAGAAAATCCAAAAGTAACAACACTTGACAAAAAAACAGTATATGATTAAAATATTTATTGCATTTACATTATACATCATTGCAGTATACATCATACCTTGATACAGTGTGTGTGCGTTTAATAGGGGTGTGCACAAGTACTGGAGTATTAAGACTTGACACTGTCTGAGACTCGATCACTGCAAACATCTTCAATGTCATCCGTCAATGTCAAGTCTGAGTACTCAATGGTCACAGTGAATTTAAAAAATATATACACACTATAGTGTGTAATACAGTGAATACAACGTGTTAATATCAGTACCCCCCTCATCCACAACTATCCTGTGGAAACCGCCACTGGTGGTTTAAACAGTTCCCCCTTTCACAGTCCTTCTGATGAATGGTTGGGACTGGGTAGCATCCTGTAACAGGAAGAAAAGAAAAAAAAGAAAGAGAAAGAGAAAGAAAATTTAATTAGTTTCTCAATTTTCATAGTTTTAGCACAAGTATAATGATGCGACATGACAAAAAAAAAAAAGAAAAAACTGAACAGCAGTAAGAAGAGAAACAAAATCAATGCAAGTCAAAGTACAATCTTGCAAATTCATCCATCCATTCACTCTCCAAACCACTTTTTGTCATGGAGTCGCAGCCATCTCAGACCACAATCAACCCATCGTCACCAGATCAGCATGCTCCGCCCAGATCAGCTGTACTCCTTTGTCTGGTCTCGTCTTTACGTAAACTAACAGACTCCTTCGTGACACTCACCTGTGTACTTACCTGCCATTGTGGATTCCCGTCCTTTGTCTTCTGTCGTCTGCTTCCCAGTTCCCAGTCTTCACCGTCACTCATGCAAAGAGACATTATCATTACCAGTCAGCTAAGTCATCTATACATCTCTGAATTGTTATACTCACCAGTGTGCATCCCCGTCCAATTCCGTGCCATGATCTTTAGTCCCATTCAATGGTCCCTCAATGAAGAAATCGCCCAAGCTACATGCTCCGATCCTGCTCTGCTGGGAGGTCCTGAGGGGCTACTCTACCTACCACCAGCCTATCGTCTGTCCCTCATGGACTCAGCTCACGCTCTGGACACCCAGGTAGTCAACATACCCTCTCGCTCTTACGTCATCGCTACTGGTGGCCCACCATGGCTCAAGATATCTCCTGATACATCAGGGGATGCTCAGTCTTTGCTATTACCAACACTCCCTGCAAACTGCCACAGGGGAAGCTGGTTCATCTGCCTATTCCACATCGTCCATGGTCACACCTGGGGATTGACTTTATGATCGACCTTCCACCATCTGCAACAATACCTGTGTTCTTCATCGTTGATCGCTTCTCCGAAGCGTCTAAAC
Source organism: Megalobrama amblycephala (assembly GCF_018812025.1). Taxonomy (NCBI): domain Eukaryota; kingdom Metazoa; phylum Chordata; class Actinopteri; order Cypriniformes; family Xenocyprididae; genus Megalobrama; species Megalobrama amblycephala. The sequence goes on from NC_063048.1 coordinate 21,421,198, forward strand.
TCATCCCTCTGAAAGGTCTACCTACTGCATTTGAAGCTGCAGAAGCCCTCTTCCAAAATGTGTTCTTCCACTTCAGCCTACCAGAGGACACTGTATCAGATCGCAGTCCCCAATTCATCTCACGGGTATGGCAAGCATTCTTCAAACTCCTGGGAGTTTCTGTGAGCCTCTCCTCCGGTTACCACCCGCAAACTAACGGGCAGACTGAACGGAAGATCCAGGAGATTGGGAGGTACCTGAGGTCCTCACCCCATTCCAGTGCATCCTTGGATACCAGCCTCCCTTATTCGCCTGGTCCGGTGAGCCCTTGGAGGTTCCAACTGTCAACCACTGGTTCCAGCAGAGCGAGAGGGTGTGGGACTCAGCTCACGTGCATCTCCAACAGGCAGTGCAGAGACACAAGAGGCAGGCTGACACTCGAAGAACACAGACCCCTTGCTACCAACTAGGTCAGAAGGTGTGGCTCTCGACATGGGACATCTGTCTCTGCCTGCCCTGCCGTAAGCTGAGTCCCTGTTACATAGGTCCGTTCACTGTGCAGAGGCAGATCAACGAGGTCACCTACAGGCTCAATCTTCCACCACACTACCGCATTTTACTATCATTTCATGTGCCACTACTCAAACCTGACTCTGAACCTTTGTTGTCTCCCTTCACACAATCTGGTGACGATAAGGTACTTCCTCTTCCTGAGCTCGCAAATGAGAAAGTTATCTACAGGATCAGGGCCGCCCTCGACAAGCGGTGGCAGGGCCAGAGTACCTCATTGAATTGGATCCAGCTGTTCTTCACACCGAACACCTAGATTGCCCAGCTCCTAGGGGTTGAGGTAGGCCCCGTCGTCACACCATCCGGCCGTCAGGAGCCGCCCGTGGAGGAGGGGGAGGAGTCGTAGCCATCTCAGACCACAATCAACCCATCGTCACCAGATCAGCAAGCTCCGCCCACTTGTTCACTCTCCCCGGAATTCTGATTCGCCGCACCTGCACCTCTTCATCAATGCACACCATAAAGACACTCACAACCTGCACTTCTTTGTCTGGTCTCATCTCTACGTACACGAACAGACTCCTTCACGATACCAACCTGTGTACCTACCTGCCTTTGTGAATTCTTGTCATCTGTCCTCCGTCATCTGTCGTCTGCTTCATCCCAACTCCTGGTCATCACCGTCACTCCTACAAAGATTATCATCACCAGTCAGCCAAGTCATCCATCTCTGAATTGTTATACTCACTAGTCTGCATTCTCATGCAGTTCCTTGCCACTGTTATAAATAAAATCTGTGTTTCAACTTACTTGTCTGTCACCTCCTGTTGTGTGACACTTGTCTGTAGGGTCATGGGGCGGAAGCCTATCACAGCATCTTGAACCACATATCCATCTAATTAATGGTATTTAAGCAATATAAGCACTAGGTAGCAATGTTATATGGTACCTTGAAAAAAAAAATCTTCTGCTTACTAAGTCTGCATTTATTTAATCAAGAATACAAAACAGTAATACAACACAAAAGAACTGTTGTCTATTTTAATATATTATACATATATAATATAATTTATTTCTGTGATCAAAGCTGAATTTTCAGCATCATTACTCCAGCCTTCAGTGTCACATGATCCTTCAGAAATCATTCTGATATGCTGATTTGCTGCTTAAGAAACATTTATTATTAAACAGTTTTTGCTTCTTAACATTTTTTGTGGAAATGGTGATACCTTTTTCAGGATTCTTTGATGAAAGTTCAATGAACAGCATTTACTAAATTTATTTAAAACTTTAGAAAATATAAATCTTTTCCAACGTAAATGTCTTCACTGTTACGTTTGATAAATTTAATGCACCCTTGATTAATAAAATAATTAAATTCTCTTTTTTTTTCTTAATTAAAAATCTTAATATTCAAATGTTTGAATAGTATCACTGTTTCCATAAAAAATCTGGATCAGCACTGTTTTCAACATTGATAATAATCATAAATGTTTCTTGAGCATCAAATCATCATATTAGAATGATTTCTGAAGGATCATGTGACACTGAAGACTGATGTAATGATGCTGAAAATTTAGCTTTGATCACAGGAATAAATTACACTTTACTATATATTCACATAGAAAACGGGTATTTTTAAAATTGTGATAATATTTTACAATATTTCTTTTCTGACTGTATTTTTAATCAAATAAATGCAGCAGTGGTGAGACTTCCTTTTAAAAAAATAAATAAATAAATTGCACCAACCTCAAACTTTTGAACATTAGTGTATGATTGAGGTCTGCTCCTATTCTGCTGCACGGCCATCAGCATGGAAGAATCTAGAAACATAACATGCAATTTGTCATAATATTTAGCATGCAGTGCCAGGTTTATTAAAAGAAAACAGAGCAGAAAAGGCCAAAGCCTTCCTAAACTGTAATATAACAGATGCATGGTCATAAACAAATATGTTGTGAGAAAAAAAAATACTATAAAGTTATTTAATGAGCTTTCTCATCTGTCAGCAATAGTTTGCAGCAAATTTTCACGCTGCGTGTATTAAGTGACGTCACCGATTAACGGTAGGCTACGTTACAGCGTATATTTTAAGCTAAATAAATAAATAATTGGCCAACTTCAAATAAACCATTGACAAACTGCCGGCAAACCCTTTACAAATCTATCAAAACCGCTCACCTACACATAAAGATGTGGTTAAAAGCCCAAACTTTCATAAACAAGAGTTTAGCCTACCTTACCTCTTCGGAAAACGGTTGAGATGCTAACGGACTTTTTCGAAGACTCCGGAGCCATTTCTGTGAAGTAAATATTCAACAGAAGCGTGTCAATTACATGTAAGAAAGTGTCAACAACAGTTGTGTGTATTTATTGTGTGATTTGTAGGGGTTAAACTCACCTGAAAGCATTGAAACCAACAGTGAGAGACGGAGTTCTTAAACTTGTCAGTTGGTGTTGCTGGCCCGTTTCTATGGCAACTCAGCGCGCGCGCCCATTAAAACACGTCACGCAGCACTTAAATAAGCATCTTGAATTAAAACACTACATAAACAATTTGAAATGTCATTAAATTATATTACATTATATTACATTATTATTCAATCGCGAATTTGAAACTCATTTTGTAGTTCTACGAACCATTCATATAGGCAAGGCAAGGCAAACCCTTTACAAAGGGTTTAAAACTAATTTTAAAACATTACTGCAGGATTTTTATACTAAACTTTGCTTTTAGTTAAATAATAAATTAATCAGCAACGCCTTCGAAGTCACATTATAATTTTTAAAGATTTTCAGTGAGCCTTGAGTCATGCAAAACATTAAAATATATAAAAGGATTGATCTGTTTTTCAATTGATAAACACCACAACTCTATTTATATAACTCAAAATTAATAATTTATATTGCATTATTTATATTAATTTGAGTCTGGAAAAATTAGTCTGAATTAGTTCTGGACCAGACAGGAGAATTTAGCTCACTTGATCTCACTTTCCTGAAAAATAAATAAATAAATAAATAATATATATATATATATATATATATATATATATATATATATATATATATATACGTACACAACATGAGACTGAGTGTGAAGAACCATTTTATAGTCTAAAGAACCTTTCTGTGCTACAAAGAACCTTTTGTGCAATGGAAAGGTTCTTTGGATAGTAAAGGTTCTTCATGGAACCATACACCCTGCCAAAGAACCATTTAAGAACCTTTATTTTTAAGAGTGTAAATGCAACCTGTAAAGCGTTACCAAAAGTTTCTGCCTCACTCTCAATATGCGCTACTGTTTACAAAGTTCACTCACTGTCATTTGTTTTGTTGCATCCAGCTGATTTTGCTGCTACATCTCTCCTTATCAGATTCAGTGTGTATTTAAAATCAGTTAACTCTTTCCTACATGAACAGAAACAGGAAATGAAACGTTTTCACAAGTTCCATGTAACAACAATGGGATGGAAAATTGCTGCAGTTTTACAATGTGTCATTGGATAGAGATAACTCATCAGCTGATTCAGCCATTCTGTCAAGAAATACAGGGGAAACTATTTTTATATTTACTTAATATTGCGCTCGTTAAATGTTGTAAATTCAGGGGTGAATAAAAGTGAAGTGTGACACTGTTTGAGGTTGTTATAAAATATGGCAAGTGCCTTACAAAATGCCATTTAAAAATGCTCTTAAGATAAGATAAATGAAAGAATTATTGAATATAAATTGTTACAGACGCCATTGTTTATTGGCTACTACTGACAAAGTACTCTTTATTAGAAAAGTAAAGCCACAACATTAATGTATCTATATGAAAATATATATATATATATATATATATATATATATATATATATATATATATATATATATATATAAAATTTTCCTAAGTTACCTTGTTTTTTGCTATTGGTATTAAACGTATAGCTGTTAGATATGTAACGTGTGAGCAGAGATGAGGCAGAGAATCCAAATGCAAGCACAAACATTTAATAAAACATAAAGGCAGACAATCCAAAGTCTTGGTGTTGGTGATTTGATGTCATGGTAACTAATGAAGGTAACTATGGTGACACACATAAGGTATAAGGTACAGGGCAAAACAAGAACCAAACACAGGAAGTGAACACAGAAACAATGAGAACTAAGAATACAACATAAAAGTCCTCAAAACACAAGACCGTACAGGGATTGACAATATATCAAGCAAAAAAGAGAATATAAAAAAAATTAAGAAATCATATTTTATGATGCATGTACAATATACAAATAAATCTCCACCTTTATTTAAGCTGCATGTGGTCATGTTAGCAAAATGTTAGTGAAATTTCATGGTCAATTTTCATTATTGTAAAGATGTATTAAGCAGTTCACAGAAGGCGCTTTTTAACCAAGCAGCTTTCTCTTGGTCAATGCAGTGAATCAATGACCAACTTGACCCCATTGCAAATTCTTTTGATCATGTGGATTCTTATTGAAACGACTGGTTTTCACCCCTGAAAATTCACGAAACAATGATAAATGTGACTGCACTTTTGCACTTAATGCATAACACCTATTGAGACATTGTATCTAGTAGGTTGAGTGATTTTTTTCCTAGATATTATTTATTCATGTTGCGTAAATTAAGTGAAATAAAAAGAATATTTACTCATCTTTGAGAACATTTTTTTAGAAATTCTGAAATTTGTCTACATCGAGGGTTTCTGCCCTTCTTCACAATTGTTTTAAGAATCATTATGCTCTTCTGTTTGTCTTGTGAAGTGTTTTGGATTGCTGCTGCTTTCATGTGAAAGCAGATTGATTGGTCTATGGACTGTTTATGCTGAAATAGATGGTATGCGTAACTATAGTACAGTAACTGTTGGGAATGAGGAGGGAGATCATCTTCCTCTGATAGGAGCTGCTGGTACATCGCATCGGCTCTCTCAATGTTGTGTGCGTAACGGTGCAGTGTTGCAAGGGAAATCCTTCCTCTGACACAATCTGGGTAATCTCTGACAACCTCCTCAAAGAGCTTAATGCATTTCTGAGCCCAAGCCTGCCTTTCCCGACTGTCTTCCTTCATGGAGAACACTTTACCTTTGTATACATCTGCCAGGATTTTCAAAACTTTAGTGGAAGAGGGGAACTTTTCCCGAACCCTTTGTCCCTCTTGAATAGCTCTCTCAATGGAAATTATTTTAAAGTATTCAAGAATATAACCCAAACCATCCAAGTTCCCTGTACTAAGGGTTCTCTCTAGAAATCTTTGTACCTCCTCATCATTGTTTTCGGCCTGCACCTCAGACTTTTTTAGTATATAGAGGGATTGAAGGAACAAATCATTTGGGTTTATCTCTGATGCCGTTTTCACCACCTCTAGAATATCAGCCTCCAGCTCTGGAGTGCGTTCAGACTTTATATACGCCCTGCTCATGGCTACAGCAAGACCTTTGTGCCATTCCTTCCTATCTGCTTGTGCTTTTAAAGCCATTTTAAAGTAATCGATCGCCTGGCGCTTCTTGGACTTGTTAAACTTCATCAGCGTCCAGCCCTTTTCTCCACTGACTTCAGGGTGTAAAGTGCATCCAGGTGGAGCAGGATGCATTCCCTGAAGCCTCTCCACCTCTTCTAGATATTCTTTGCTCTTCTCCATCTCTCCCAAATGGAAGTAGACCCAAGCCAGGTTAGCTTTGTTGACCTGCAGCCGGACTTCAGGCTCTTCTGTTCCCTGCTCCTGGATCACACTTTCTGCTCTGTCCAGGTTCATCAGCGCCTCTGTGTTGGAGCCAAGAGCCTGATGGATGTAGCCCAGCAGGTTGTAATAGTGAACCGGCCAAGTGCACGTTTCCTGGTCCACATCCTCCATGTTCCTCTTCATCCCCAGAAGCTCATTTCGATGTTGCCCCAGATCCCATGTGAAGTGGCACTCCAGCCTCTCAAGGTTGCTTTTCAGTGGGGAACTGGAGTTACAGAGAAAGAGAAATTAACCTTACGAGGACATTTACCGCTGACACGTTTAGATCCGAGGATATGGAGCTGCTTGACAGTAAATCCTCAATTAAAGACAAGAAGGAGGCAAGTCATAGCAAGGAAGCTTAAAATTAAAAGTTTTATGTAAGTCTTAAAATTACAGTATTAAAAGCTTAAAGGAATCATTGGAAACAGAAAAGAATGTAATTTGTATTTTTATAAAACTTTTTATGGCATCTCTGATTTTTAAATATCCACATCAGAAATTTAAAATATCCACATTGTAAATCACAGTTTTTCCATAAATTAATTTTAAACACTTACTCCATCATGATGGGCAGCAGTGGTAGATGTTGGTAGATGTTGTTTTCTCTCCAGCAGTGGCGATCTGCACTTTGTACGAGCTCATGGATGTATTTATAATGGAGAAAACAATGTTATCTCCAAAACAAGGTCAGTCAACACGGGCTCCTCCTCGTATAAGTTTCTGTTCTTCACAAGGTTTTGTTTCATGGGAATGAAAATGCACAAGGTCCACAGTACATTTCAGGATTATACGTAATATGTATGAATAAGGACAAAGCTATTTATGACATGCATTGTAAAAATTAATGAAAGTAAGTTCCTGTATTATATACAGGGAAAAACCGTAAAAGCTCTTACCAGACATTTTATGTAGTTTTCAGAGTAAAATTCTGTAAATTTTACAATTTTTATAAGTTAAAAAAGACAAAATCAAATGTATAATTTACAGTCAAAAACTGTAAACTGATATTCCCACAATTCCCTGTGTGACACTCCACATTTGAAAGCATTTTGTTTAAATAATCATGTTTCTTAATAGTTTTTGTTATCAGTTACACTGTAAAAAATTACTGTGATTTTAACAGTAAAAGACTGTAAAAATGCTGCGGTGAAAAACTGTTAATTGGTTTACAGAAAGTTTCCGTACTATATACGGTGAATAACTGTAATAGATCTAACGGTACATTTAATGTAATTTTACGGTAAAATACCATTAAATTCACCGTTTTTGAAAGTGAAAAATAACAATTCATTGTAAAATTTACAGTGAAAAAACGTAAATTGACATTCCCACAATTCCCTGCGTGACACTTCACATTTGATATATTTTTGTTGAAATAACTGTTTCTTAGTTTTTCTCATTTTTTTCTGATCAGTTATGTACATTAGGGTTTTATGTTACATCTACAGGGAGTGCAGAATTATTAGGCAAGTTGATTTTCTGATCATATTTTTTTCCCAAGCACATTTTACCAATTCCAATCCACATCAATCTTAATAACTACTATTAATATTGTTTTTAATCATTTATAAGTGATATATAATTGTTCATGAAGGCTGGAAATGAAAAATGCCTTATATTCAGGTGTGCAGAATTATTAGGCAAGTTTTCTTTTACAGGCAAAATGAGCCAAAAAAGAGATTTAACTCAGACTGAAAAGTCAAAAATTATTAAATACTCATGAGAAGGACGCAATACTAATGCAATACTAGAAATTGCAAAGTTAAAGCATGACCAAGGGACAGCAAAATGCTCATTGGGTCAGCGGGGTCAGACAAAAACAGGTGGAAAAGAAAAGACACGTTAACTGCAAAATAATTAAGAATTATGTGTGAAACCACATTAGGAACCCTTTAGTCTCCAGCGCCACCATTTTCCAGAACTGCAACCTACCTGGAGTCTCCAGAAGTGCAAGGTCTCAGGATCTCAGAGACTTAGGTTAGCTAAAGAATCCTAAAAAATGACCCGCACTTGATAAGAATCACAAGCTGAAGTGTTATAAAATACATGAAGACTGGGTTTTTATAGGCCTTATAAACCGACAGCTTGAGAGTGACTCCTGAAGGACCAGCATCACATCCTCTTGTACCACTGTTTGAAGAATTTATCTTCCAGAATCTGGCAGTAAGTTTTGGAAGATCATTTTTAGTCCATCTCTGCAAGACAGACATTTCAGGATAAGAGATGGACTAAAAGTGAACTCAAACACCTTACTGCCAGATTCTGGATAAATTCTTCAAACAGTGGTACAAGAGGATGTGGTGCTGGTCCATCAGGAGTCATTCTCAAGCTGTCTGTCTATAAGCCCTATTAAAACCCAGTCTTCATGTATTTTATAACACTTCAGCTTGTGATTCTTATCAAGTGCAGGTCATTTTTTAGGATTCTTTAGCTAACCTAAGTCTCTGAGATCCTAACACCTTGCACTTCTGGAGACTCCAGGTAGGTTGCAGCTCTGGAAAATGGTGGCGCTGGAGACTAAAGGGTTCCTGATGGTTTCACACTTAATTCTTCACCTTAATTCTTAATTATTTTGCAGTTAACATGTGTCTTTTCTTTTCCACCTGTTTTTGTCTGACCCCGCTGACCCAATGAGCATTTTGCTGTCCCTTGGTCATGCTTTAACTTTGCAATTTCTAGTATTGCATTAGTATTGCGTCCTTCTCATGAGTATTTAATAATTTTTGACTTTTCAGTCTGAGTTAAATCTCTTTTTTGGCTCATTTTGCCTGTAAAAGAAAACTTGCCTAATAATTCTGCACACCTGAATATAAGGCATTTTTCATTTCCAGCCTTCATGAACAATTATATATCACTTATAAATGATTAAAAACAATATTAATAGTAGTTATTAAGATTGATGTGGATTGGAATTGGTAAAATGTGCTTGGGAAAAAAATATGATCAGAAAATCAACTTGCCTAATAATTCTGCACTCCCTGTAATGTTGTTAAATTAATGTTTATTGCATTTTTAAAATTTCATGCATGTTACCATGATGGTGTTTAGTGTGTGTGTGAATGACACTGTGTGCACCTTCTATATATTAGTATTGTCCTCCTCAGCTTGTGGAAAAGCTGCTTGTGATGAACTTTGATTCATCATGTGACTCTTATCACCACTGGGTTTGGTGACTGTCAGTGTATTATAAAGATACAAAACAGATATTAGTACTTCATTAGGTTGGTAAATTAACATTATATCAGTTAATGAAATATGTTATTTTACCGTAAATTTTACTGGGATTTTTTTTACAGTGTACTGAAATCCAATGTTAAATATACATATTTAAAATGTAAAATTCACATGTAACTCCGTAAGTATGTTTACGGTTTGATGTCATTTTTACAGTATTGTTCTGGTAACCACAGCTGCCGGTATTTTTCCGTAGAAACAACGGAACTTTTTTTTACAGTGTACATACATTATGGTTTATGTTACATCTTCTGTTATTTAATGAATGTTTATTGCATTGTGCAAGTGTTGTGGCTTACCATGATGGTGTTTTGTGTTTGCGTGAATGACTCTGTGCACCTTCTTTATATTAGTATATACTTCAGCTCATGGAAAAGCTGTGATGTGATCTTCATGTGGCTTTCTCTTTTAACACCTGCATTATTATGGTGGTTGTCAGTTTATGTTAAAGGTACAAAACAGATTTTAGCAGTAGTGTGCATTGTTGAATTTACTGGTTTACATTCAAATTTTCTTGTTTGTAGATTACAGTTTTATACTGTAAAATTTAGTATGTTATGTAAATGTGTTTACAGTTTTTCTCTATTTTGACAAAATTATTCTGGCAACCACAGCTGCCAAAACTATTTTGTAAAAACTACAGAATATTTTTTACAGTGTTATTATAGGGCGGACTGTTAATGATCTACATATAAAAAACATTGAAACATGATGATAACCTTATCAGAAAGCTGAAATAAATGCAAAATAAATAATTACAATTTGAAGGAATCTGATTGAGTTTGAGCCACTGTGTCTCTAAATTGTTTTTATTTTGTACAGCAGATGTCCCCAGCAAACAGGGCTGCATACTTCAAACATCACCTTTCAGCATTTCAGTGAAAGTTACCCAGCACTTACATACTGTAGCATCTAAAACAAAGATCTAAGCATCTAAAAATTCATTCTGAAAGCATATCTATGACAATATAAAACAGGATAACATTTTAAGTCATTAAAAACAACATTACCTTAAAGTCAGGGTGGAGGTTTACTGAGTAAAAAAGAAATTTGACTTGAGAATTGACTGAGAATTTATAACCAAATGAACTATACAAAATAAAGACGTATGGGGGGTAGTCTCCGTAATCAACATTGGAGGAAATTTTTAAGATTGTACATGTCCTGTTCCGTGTATGTCTCTTTTTTTAGCCTCTCCTTTCTCAACAATTTGCTTGATCTTATCTGCTACTGTTCTTTCCTTTATGGCACAAAGAGATTTGATGAGAGCTGGGTAGGCTTTATATAAACCTTGTGCCTGGTACCAATCCCGCAAAAGTCCATCGGTCCGTTGTGTCGGATCAGCAGGGTAATTACTCTCATGATTCTCAATAGTAACTGCAGTCATGCCACTGTGCTGGGCAACACGTTTCATCACTTTCCAGCTCAGATGTTCACAAATTTCTGGCAGGTATTCGTAAATGTCTATATCTACAAAAACACAAAAAAAGAAGACATCACAGATTTAAGCTTCTTATGCTGCTATTTTTTTTAAACCAGTGGTTCCCAAACTTTTAATAGAGAAAAATATTTTCAAGTGCAAAACAGGCATCAATTATTTATAACTATCCACAGCTCCCTGCAATACTCAATTCTGATTCTTCAAATCACACCATCTAGTGGTCTGTTATTCCACAACAACAACCACTACAACTGATAACAGACCGCTCAAACAGGTATTGTGTCATCTTGAGGTAATAAAATATCAAATTTATATTTTGTTCAGCACCTTATGTGGCAAGTAGCCACACAAGCGGGATAATTTCGCAGTGGGGTCTTGTATCACCAGGTAGAGGTTTCTTTTGCATAATCTGCTGAGTGTACACCATCCCTTAGCCTATCCACATCCCCCTCCAGTTTGGGAACCACTGATTTAAATGTATTTTTTTGTTCCTCCAGGCACTTTCCAGGAACAAATATAACAAATGTATTAACATATAAAATAGCATGTATTTTTTAACAGTTCTTTTTTTCCCACAAAAATTCAATTCTTAAAATTCAGCTTTTTTTTTTTCATTTAAAAGGGGTCATGTCATGGATTTTTGTTCCTTGAGGTTTGCTTATAATGATAAAGTTTTTTGCACACACACTGTTATGATTGGCTAATACGACAGCATAAAAAGTATCAACACCCAGTTGATATTGCACTTATTATGACAGCATTTTCCATATACAGACAAAGCATTATCAAATTGTTTACTTATGCTTTGTGACATAGCAGCTGTCAGATCCAATACAGTTGACAGTTCCTTCATCTTTCAACAAAAATTTCTTTGTTAACTCTCCATTGCACTGTCTCTTGTTTACAATACAAAAAAAACCTGCAGTCAAATGCTCAGGACAAAAAACCCCTCCGACGTGATCTGGGACCCCACACAGATGTCCTTCTGACATCAGTACAGAGACGCAAACAAGCTGTTTAAACAGGAAGCGTCAAAGTGAATGTTTGTTTACACTTCCATTTGAATTGTCAGCATGTGGAGTATGTAAGAGATTGAAAGGGCATCCAGTGTAGACAGCATCAGTGATTATAATGGACGATAGAAAGCAGTCAGTCGTAAATCGGCTGAACGGCAGTGGGCGTGGCTTATGGTGCGACGATGTTGATGATTCGTCAATGTCTTGCTCTATGTATTTGCCTGTGTGATTTCACAGAGCCTACAGCTTGGTAAAATAAATGCTTTGTTTATAAAGAGGAGGATGTTTTAAGCTATGAAACTTGCAGGATGTTTTACATGTCTTACATGTCAAAAGATCAAGGCAAATTTGATTTCTCATTGCATGACCCCTTGAATGTGAGGTTTTAAACTATACTGTCCCAAGGATTGCAAATGTTAAAATTGATTTGTGCAACTTTGTGATATTCAAAGTCATACATTGAATAAAAATCAAAATTAAATAGTTAAAATGTAATAAAACTTAATTTTTTTTTAAAAATATTTCTCTTTCATTTATGGGAAATGTGTTTATTCTTAAATATTTTTATTTTGAGGACTTCTTGGGGCCTGATGTGATACAGATATTGATGCATTTTAATAATCTACTCTTCATGCTAACATATATAAAGGTACATGCAAACTTACCTTGCAGAAATTTTTCCTGCATGAGAAAAAGACAAACAAACAATCAGGCACAAATGTATTGAAATACACTAGAAATTAAACTGTATGAAATTTTCATATCACAATCGTAGTGACCAGAATTATCATGGTTATCAATATTATCTTGGTATTGTTAAAATGTGCTGGAAACATTCGAAAAGTACTACACACAGGGAAATCATTTTGCCACAAAAAACAAATAAAATTAGCAGTACTATACATTTGTTTTGTTTTCCTAAATTCAAAAATGACTGAAGTCAATAAGTGAACAGTCAGTGATAAAATAATAACAAATAAACTACAAACTACAAGTAATAGCACAAATAAATACAATAGGACAAATATACAAATAAAATAACCGTATCTGCTATATATCAACAAATGATCGCCTTGCACGTGCTTCTGCTTTCCGTATTTTTCAAAAAGCTTACGCTGTATGTCCTACGCCTTCCCTATTCAACTGACGGAATGAATGCGGCGCCAGTTTCTTTTTTTTCCGTAAGTAGAATCAACACTGCCAAATGTGATTGGTATGCAATAGAAAATGTCAGGGAGGTAACAAATCACTGGATTTGTTCAAAAAATGAGCAACATAAAATATGATTTTATTTTTTAATTTGACTTCAGAGTTGAAAGTGGGTTTTAAGGGTACATGGGCTTAATGGGTACACTTACCCTAAATGCAAAATAACACTGCATAGTCATCATAGGGGTGTGCAGCAGAGGCACTATCTGTATCTGTATTTGTAACAATCTCAAAATTATTCGTATTATTCGTATAAATCCGGAAGTGGGTGGAGTTTTGCCCGGAAGTTTGTAATTACCTGAGAAGACCGTTTGACTATGGTATTACAGCCTATATCTGTTTTCTTCGTAGATATCACTAAAATATGCCTTGTAAAACTGAAAAAAAATATATATATTTTTATGATTATAACATTTAAATATCTTCTGTCTGAGCCGATAGTCTTGATGGAAGTGCTTCTAGATCTACGTGCAGTTGTGCTTCTGATGACACAAGTTTGAATCCCAACTCAGGGACCTTTTGTATATTTAACAATATTCAAAATAAAGCAGTAAGGGTTCCTACACAGTTCGGAAAAGTATGGAAATTGATTTAAATAATTTTCAGGCCTGGAAAGTACGGAAAAGGCAACAGGAACATGGCTAAAGTTACTTGATTTGCATTAAGTTCATTCATAGAATTTACACTCATTCCCTTTGCACACGCATTGCGTGGTGATTTTAGAGATTTGTGTATAATATCGGGCTTTCCCTGCATGCTCAACGGTTCCTATGCAGCTTGGAAATGTATGAAATTTGATTTGTGTAATTTCCAGGTCTGGAAAAGTGTGGGGAAAAGAAAGCAGCATGGAGTCATTGTTTCAAGACTATTTCCCCTATTCAGTTTTCTAAATATAAAATAAGCTAATAATTAAAATAATAATAATAAATGATCGTACAAGCAGAGTGATTTCATTACAAAGATTTCATGTAGTGATTTAGTGAATGTCGTACACGAATGAATGAATTCAAGGCACTGAATAAATTCAAAACTTTCTCTTTACCATAAGCGAGTCTCTTTTGAACTTCACTAAACAAATGTGCTTGTGCTTCTCAAACCAGAAAATGTAGAAAATGTATAGCCTATGTATAGTTGATTATCTTGACAGAGAGTTTGTTTCTCAGAGATGCGCAGAGACCTAGCGCGGCTATTTGATTTGCGTCCGTGCTGTGCTAATTCCATTAATTCATATCGTGCAAGGTTTACGTCAATTAAATATACTGAACGGTAAAACGTGTAGGATGTAGTATTTTATCCTGTGAAGCTCTAATTTCGGAGAGACGCAACAGCAACGCAGTTAGTTGATTTTCGCTCATTTCATTCATAAAGTTCACATGCATTCGATTCACACTCACATACGTAGTGATTTTAGAGGTTTATGTATCGCGCTATGATCCCCTGGTACTGACCACGATACAGACGTTTCTTTTTTTCAAGTTGAGTACGACAATCCTTTAAAGCAGGTCATTTTAAAAAGTTGAACAAACAAATATTGCTGTGGCTGTTGCTGACTGTTTTCTTGCGGGTTTGGTGTCTCCTGCCACAAATATAATGACGCTGATAGTGTCTCTGATAGACATCACATTTTAGAATCGGTACGGCACGCTTGGAACCTCAACTGAGGTGGTACTTTAGAAAAAAGAGAAATTACCTCTTCCTTTGGCACTGGTTTGTCCATTTCTTGTCTCCGTTTATAGATGATAAAGAGAACCACACCAACCACAATGATGATGATGAGTACCACAATCGGCACCACAATAGCTGTGGTCTCTGAAACACAGAAGCAACCATAGATAATTGTCTATTACCACCCTCTGTACTGTACTTTGTTTATAGTGCATAAGCTTTACATTACATATTCAATCACTGCTTATACTGTGTGTGTATACAGAAGGGTACTTGGAACAGGGGCATTTTAACATATTATTATCCCTAGGATATGCCTGTGGATGCTTGTAGCTTGTGGATATACATACCGCTTGATTTTGGAGTGGCATCTTCGCACACTGTGTTGTTGGTTTCTGTGCATTTTGTTTTCACTTCATTTTCACACCTTTTGGATAAACATGAAGACAACAGAGAGAAGACTGAATACTGAGCTGAGAGCAAAGGTTTAAAATATAAAGTTTATTAAATGCAGAACGCTAAAGAAAAAATATAGATATTGGAAGAACTGGGTCCTCATGTTCCCTCTAACTTTTGCTCTCGCTTAGCAAACCCTTTATAAATTAAATAACCATTTATGAAATAAATCTATTTTGGGCATATCCTTCGGGTGCCCTGCGTATCAGAAATGTGAAGCTCTCGCAGACTCCCTCTTTAAGCAGGTTTCATTTTACACATGAACAAATAAACAAATAACATTATTTAATATTAAAATATTTGGGACAATTTTGACAGGACAGGAAAAAGAAGTTATGATCTCAATAAATAAATGAATAAATAAATAAGATGGCTTTTTTTTTTTAACAGTCACTAAATCTGGATGGATGCGGTCACTATCTGAGGAATTAGCACGGCTAATTCTCACAGCTTTCTCACACATTTTGGAGTCTGGCTTCTGCATAGATTTTTTTATGATTTGCACAGGAGCAATATAAGAAGTGTGCGTCTACACACCTCTTTTAAGAGGGAACACTGGTCTCCATTATAGCTTTACATTATAACTTTCTTCACACACACACACACACACACACACGGTCGTTTTTGTGAATTATGGGGACATTCCATAGGCGTAATGGCGTAATTCCCCTACACTACCCCTACCCCTAAACCTACCCATCACAGGAAACTGATCACATTTTTACTTTCTCACAAAACTCATTCTGTATGATCTATAAGCCTTTTGAAAAGTGGGGACATGGGGTAATGTCCTCATAAGTCACCTCTTTTTGTAATACCTATGTCATACCCATGTCATTATACACATTTGTGTCCTGATAGGTCACAAAAATGTGCACACACACACACACACACACACGCACACACCTGTCATTCTGTCCAGAGAAAAAAAAAGTTCTTTGGCTGACTACATACTTGCCACAAGCCTTACAGAATTTGCAGTGGTCACCCTTGTCACAGTAATGGTCCTCCAGGCACCCGCAGACAGTGTTGGAGTATTCAGAACATCTCACCTTCACCTTCATGTTTGCTATTACAGGGAAACACAGCACAAATTAGACTTTTTGTCTGTCCTTCCATTCAAGCCTTAAGAAGCACCATGCTACCCACTGAAAACAGTCCCACCTCTGGCATTAGAGATTTTGACTAATATTTTAGTAGTAGTAGTGACTGCCCATTTGTTAAATTTGAATGGTTATTGCATAGCATAATAGAAAAATGGCCACTCTGAATTGGCTTTTTCTCAATGAATCATCAAATAAGCAATCAAAAACATTTGCAGAAAATAACAATTAAAGGCACAGTATTAAAATTTAGCCACTAGAGGTCACTTACTCAAAACAATAACAAAGGCATAGCTTCATGTTCTGGATGAGCTAATGTATTAACGTTTTATTAATGTTACTGTTGTATGAAGCAGGGCAGGACCAAGAGCCCGGGACATTTTACGTTGCTGGTTTTATTATGCTTATATGCCACAGTGACACTCCTATCGTTTTGTTGTTTATGCATATTTTATGATTAATGTTATATTTAACATCCACCTCCTCCTTGCCTGAACTTGAACTTCGTTACAGTTACATTTGATCACTTAAAATCACATAATTGTATTTCATTCTAATGAAACAGCCCCAAGTGCTGAATTTCTACTCATACAGTCACTTTATTTGATGAATTAAAACTGGAGGGGTAACGCAGAGATGTTTTACTTTTTACTCAAAAAAAAAAATCATACTAAAAATACATTAGAGTGTGTTAAAAGTTATGTTAATGTTACTCTGTGCGTTCGCTCAGTGGCTGGTATGAGACACTTGTGCACATTGGAGTAAGCTATATTGATATTAGAATAAAAGCTGGATGACTGCTAAATGGCATGCGATTAATTTTAAAACACTGTATGGTGGAGAAAATGCTTTTTTACTGACACTACAAATAAAGCTCTTTCTGATTAAACTATTAGCCACTTGACAAAATAGTGTTGTTTGATTTACTTTTTGGGTACAATCATGTTACTTGCGGCAAATCAAGAAATTCAAGAAGAGACTCAAACAATAACGCTAAGTGTGTTGAAATTTATAACAATGATTAGTTTTATGTTGATAAAGGTATCTAAACAGTTGCGACAGCAATGGCGATGCAATAACATGGGACGTTACACTGGTTAAAATAGCTGATTGCTCTGGACTTATACATGGGACTTACACAACATTTGGGATAATGCAAGTTCAAAGGTTAACAAAATATTGTATAATATTGTATTGTAAAATATTGAAATAATTGTTCAAATGGTTTTTAGATATTTTAATTTAAAAAGAATCATACATTTTGTTGCTTTAAACTAACAAGGCTAAGATGTTAAGACCTACCGTTAGGATTGCAGATTTTACAAGGCAGGCAGGAGAGATCACTGTTCGGGTGGTCCATATAGGTGCCATCATCACACAGCTGACATTTCGTGCCATTTCTGTCTGTGCAGTGACTCAAGACCCGGTAACCTGTGACATACAAATACATACATTTGATTGCATATAATCTTGACAATATCCTATTACCTATTCCTTTTAAATCAAGATAATTGGTTCTTTGAAATACCTGATTTAAATATATACTGGCTGCTAAACTTTTTATTTCTAACAGTACTAGCTCTACTTTCATATCACTCTGCAGTCTGGGGAAACAAAAAGTGTAAGAAAGATTAATGTGGCTATGTACTGTACTGTAACTGTACCTAAATATGTTGTCCAAGTCGTCCATAAAAGTAACTTCGATTGCAATTACTATACATCCATCTAAACTCAAATCAATATTTGAAGTCCATGTATATATTTATTTGGTAAGTAACCACATAATAACAGGGATAGGCGATCACTGAAGAAAAATAAACCCCTGCTGAATGTACATAAACCTTGGCCTTACATAGCGCTATCCAAAACCTAACTCTACACTTTTGATGCGGAATAAGACACGAACCTCGATAACAAAACTGTTTATAGCCTATAAGATCTTACCTTTAGGACAGAGGCAGCAGGTTTTCCCCTCATGTTGGTAAGGCCCTTCATCACAGTCGGCGCTTCTCCTTCGCAGCCGCCTGCCGTCTGATACGAATATCTGAAACGCGGAAAACGCATTTAACAGATAAAATAAGAAATTTAAGTTACGTTTTCTTATTAAAATTATTTTCAAGCAAGTTTTGTTAACCACCAGTTGGGTGACGACCTCACGACAAAACGAAATCGAAAGTGAAACTACTTGTTTAGTATAATTTTTAGCCTAATATTTTCAACCAAATCGGCTTTAAATTGCCTGTTTTTATACTGACTTGAATATAATCAACAAAGATACAAACCAAGTTTATACGTTTCCGTATTCCTCTAGTGATTTTAGTCGATGTAGAACGTTGACCTATATTTTTTTCAGATATAGAGTATAAAATTGAATAAGAGTTAAAGACATTACTTACCACACAGAACAGAAGTACCAGATTAACGTACATGTCTAAAGAGTAACAGGCAAACAACAAGAAGCGCGGTAAATCCCTCCACCTAGTTATATGAACTACTCCTTGTACAGTGAAGAAAGAAAATGAATCGAGGAAGTGTTGTAGAGTCCGATTCGTGAGCAAATTGTTCTTTTGAACCGAATCTTCTCAGTCGGTCTAATCAAAACCAGCCAATCTCGGTCCGAGCTTTTCTTGAGACTATAACTAGTTACTCACATTGAACTGAAAATAGTTTTAATAAGTAGTAATTATTGTACAGGGATTTCCTGAATGCGGTGTGATGTAAATGAATAACTAAAACGTTGTTTTGAATCGGTTCATTGAAACGAACTGCTCAAAAGAATCGATTCGTGGTACCAGCTGCAAGGGAACTGGCCATGTGATTTTTAGTAATTTATTCAAAGAATTGTTCAATGTAATGCCAGTTACTCTCTGTTTGTCGTCACTTCCCCTTTATCACTGTGTGAATCCAGGACATGTCAGTGCAATTCATTTCATAATTCGTTTGGGTGTTACTATAATGTTGCACCATCTTTTTTTTTCTGAGACACAGAGGCACATGCTCAGGTGGAGGGAGGAGGGCGAGATGGTCATTTCAGATCTACCCTTTCATACCTGAACAACAAAAAGAAGTTTCTCAGCAGCCTGGAAGTCTGACTCTGAGTTCTTACGTAACACTGTGGCCACACACATTCTTTCAAAGATGGACTCTCAGCTGTGTGACCCAGCTTCTGTTATTTTCTTATTGGTTGAGCCCCTGCTGAGAATTATGGGATGTTTTACTTCTGCTTTATGACTGGCAGATGGCACCATAACACAATATATACACTTCTCACTCTGACAAATTATCTATGTGGCTCACAGTATGAACAAATGAAAACGAGTAGGCATACTTTTAAATTATGAATTGGTTCTATAAAGAACCTTTAACATCCATGGAACCTTTCCATTGCACAAAAGGTTCTTTATAGTGGAAAAATGGTTCTTTAGATTATTAAAATGTTTTTCACATTAAGAAAAAAGTGGTTCTTTTAAAAATTGTTCACTGTAAGGTTCTTTGGGGTATTGGTGGATTATTTGCATCACTGCAAAAAAAAAAAAAAAAAAAACTTTTGGAACCTTTATTTTTAAGAGTGCAGGAGAGAATTATTTTGATATAAACATTTAAGCAACAATTATGTCAACACTTTCCTCTTTCACAGTAGCACCTTTGTAGACCATAAATCAGACAAATGTTTGTTATATTTATCAAATATTCTTAAAACCCCTCACCAAATGCAAACCAGGGTGTCTGCCCGACCCTCCAAGGTAATAAAACTAGTTGCCACGGTTTTACGAGCTGAAACTATGCAGGCCTCTGGTTAGTTCAGTCATTGTGAGTCAGGCTAAAAAAGACAAGACAACGCTTGTAAAAACAGACTCTCCTGCATTAATTAATAGATGAACTGTTCTATAAGTGAACATGCAACCCAGGACATTGTGTATTATTATAACTGTCTTGCAAAATGTCACTTGTATGGTATTTTATGCATTTTTAATGCTCATTTTTTATGTATGCGACTTCCTCTTTGGATGCAGTGTGTGTTTGTTGCATTAATGGGAGAATAAATGGACACAAATCCACACGGCCCAGTTTAATCACACTCAGTCTTAAAAGTCCCCACAGGAGGAATGTTGTCACTTGGAAAATAACCTTCTCATTGGTCAGGTCAACCCTAAAGCCCGAGATACACTGCACAATTTTTGGCTGTCCCAGACGAAAGATTGCCATCGTGAAACAATCGTGGCGATTTCTGTGATCATGTCTTTTAATCTGTGGTCCTATGTCATACAGTAAGAGAGGTTCAAAGTTGGCCGCTTTCCTGGTCTTGCGACCAAAGATAGCCTACGACCATTTTCTGACAGTGTCAAAAATTAAGCATGATCATCGCACAGTGTGCTGCTACGACCTACGTCTACTGACCAGCCAATAAAAATAAGACATGAAATCAATGTGACATGGCATTAAAACTTAAAACTACCTACGTCAAGCTCTTTCCCTTTTTATTTTCATTTTAGCACACTAAACAAAAACTACAACTGCCAAAGTGTGATTCAACATTTAACCACTAGTGCATGCTGATGACATTTTATTCTTCTAGAAACTTGCATCGTAGCCTACGAGTCAATAGGTGTCATTGTCGTACAGTCTAGTTTAATAGATCCATGTCGCACAGTGTGATTTGTAATGATCTTAAAGGAAAAATCGTGCAGTGTATCCCAGGCTTAAGAGGTGTGGCTTCGACCAGAGGTTAAAAGCCAGAGCACAATGCTCCTCCCTCTCTCTCTTGCTGATCCAACCGAATCTGCATCTGTGGGGGCTCAGCCAGTGGGCTTGCAAGGCCTGTAGGCCTGCCCTGCAGCCATGTGCTTAACTGGGAGAGAAAAGGAATCTTCCCCATTAAGATTCAAAGTAACCATGCCAGTTTGTCATCGGTTCTTCATTCAACGCAGAAGACATCGATTGCAACTTTAGCACCATCGGACTGAATTCTCAGGACTTCCTACTGCCACAGTGTATCCAAACGCTCTTCAAAAAGGCCGAGATATATCGTACGATATACTAAATTGCTGCTAGTTAGTTAAAGTTGTGAACCTCCTTTGTAAACAAAGGAGCTTTGTAATGAATATTGACGATTCTTTCCGGGTTTTTGATTCTTCCCCATAGCTCTTCATGTTTCCCAATTCCGGTCTCACTCAATCATTCCTCATTTTACCCATGTATGTGTGACTTGTATGTATGTGTTCATGATTTAGTTAAAGGTGCCCTCGAATGAAAAATTGAATTTATCTTGGCATAGTTAAATAACAAGAGTTCAGTACACGGAAATGACATACAGTGAGTCTCAAACGCCATTGTTTCCTCCTCCTTATATAAATGTCATTTGCTTATAAGACCTCCAAAGAACAGGCGAATCTCAACATAACACCGACTGTTACGTAACAGTCGGGGTGTACGCCCCCAATATTTGCATGCGCCAGCCCATGTTCCCAACATTATGAAAGGGATTAGACAAGGGCAGAACGTCTGGATCTGCACAGGTGAATCAACAGACTAGGTAAGCAAGCAAGAACAATAGTGAAAAATGGCAGATGGAGCAATAATAACTGTCATGATCCATGATATCATGATATTTTTAGTGATATTTGTAAATTGTCTTTCTAAATGTTTCGTTAACATGTTGCTAATGTACTGTTAAATGTGGTTAAAGTTACCATCGTTTCTTACTGTATTCACGGAGACAAGAGAGCGTCGCCATTTTCATTTTTAAACACTTGCAGTCTGTATAATTCATAAACACAACTTCATTCTTTATAAATCTCTCCAACAGTGTAGCATTAGCCGTTAGCCACTGAGCACAGCCTCAAATCCATTCAGAATCAAACATAAACAATATAACAGTATACAATACTCACATAATCCGCCGCATGCATGCCGCATGCATGACGAACACTTTGTAAAGATCCATTTGAGGGTTATATTAGCTGTGTAAACTTTGTTTATGCACTGTTCAAGGCAAGCGCGATCTCCGTGGGCGTGGAGCAGGAGAATTAAAGGGGCAGTAGCCCTGAATCGGCTCATTTATAATGACGCCCCAAAATAGGCAGTTAAAAAAATGAATTAAAAAAAATCTATGGGGTATTTTGAGCTGAAACTTCATAGACACATTCAGGGGACACCTTAGACTTCTATTACATCTTTTTTTCAAAAGTTCTAGGGCACCTTTAAGAAAACTTGTGCACAAAACATATTTGGTTCTGACTCTCTGTCTGTAAAAGACTGTCTCTTAAATGTTCAGATCTTATTACCAGCTCTGAGCACTGTAAATGCTAAGAAAGAATTTTTCTGTGGCCATGAAAAATACCATTCTCTTAGAATTAATTAATAATCAATAGTGTTCACAGGATGAACTGATTTATTGATTGTAATTTTAATGTAGCTACATCAAGTTAATCTGATTAACCGATTCAAATATTCATAATGAATGATAACGAGTTATGAAAAATTATTAATATTTTCCCTTTGAGTTTATTCACTACACATTCATTGATGTCTCACCTTCTTGGTGACACGAAAACCACAAAACTTACCTTAAGCCTCGACTCAGCCGGCTTTCTGTCATCTTTTTTCTGTCATTCTCAGCTGTTGGAGTGGAGAACTGTCAGATGAAGCTTTTTTCTATGTGACAAGCATTACAAGTTAGAGACCCAAAAACAAAAAAACAATCAGGGGTCTAGTTTTTACATTCGAAAAATCGAGGCTGCATCCGCAAACCTAGGCAGCGGACTTGTTGCCTCGCTGCCTTATCAGACAGTGACTTGTAAGGCAGCATTTGTGCATGAAGGTACCTCATGAAACTGATTTCGCACAGACTTCTGAGGCAGCGTAACTGTTTAATGATCTACAGCAAAATAACACAAGCTTTGGGGAGAACTAAAATATTTAATTACTACAGTAGTAATTTCTCGCTAGAAATGACATCAAAAGTGGAAAATGTTGGTCAAAAACGCATTTACACACAAACAACTTTCTAGTGCAACTGTCACAGAATGGAACGCAGAGAATTGTAGGATATCAGCTGCCTTCAAAAATTGATCAGATGAAGGTATCTCAGGAAACAGGAAGTAAAGCTAACATTGGTTTCGGATGTGCCTTGATGCCTTACCTTGAAATGTGTCCTCCGAAGGCAGCATTTTCCAGTTTTCGGACGCAGCCCTTCATCTGTGCTTGGTGTTTAAAGACAACCCATTTCCTCTTTTATGAAAGTCCTTAAATACTACACAGCCACAATAACCGAATAAATTCCTGTTCTTATGCTTGTTTGTGTTCATAACATGTTCTCTTTAGCTCTTTAAAAGTTTTCTGTGGTTTTAAACAAAGCTGCATGGGAATGACTGTGTGTACATAGGCCCGTCTAGTTGGTTCTATCTTTATCCTTGTATGTGTCGTTGGGTATTAGTGTGTGTGTGTTTATATCATGACGTGCTAATGTGTCACATCAACAAAGATTGAGAAGGTTTCTGGGGTTTTCATAATCTGGGGTCGACTTTAAGCCATTTCAGACCTCTTTATGATCGCCTTTGTGCGCATATGAGATGTGTGACAGTAAGCCGGGTTCATGGAGAGGACAGACTCCTCAGCACTGATACGAGAAGTGTTGGTGTCTGTTATCTGAGCCCCATATTAATTTGGCTGTGACGGATGTTAGCCTGGTCTAGCGTGGCCGATCGTCTCTAGGGAAAACACGCCATAATCCTCTAATCCTTTTCCTTTCGGATTCTGTCTAATCAAGCGCTCTTTAAAATGAAAGAGCGCACACACTCTGAATACAAAAATCCATACATTGCAAATTCTTGTCCCTCAGAATCTGCCACAGCTCTTCTACAAGTTCAGTGCTGAGATTTTCCTTCAGACACTTCAAGACATTTCAGTTGATTTCAGTTATTGTTTATAGACATTTTCAGGTAAGCTATTTGATTTAATCATGGAAACCTGAAGAGGTGGTGTTTATTGATAGATATTGGCGATAGTGTGCTGTCCACAAACACAACCATAATGTCTGAGCTTGACAGACCTTAAAGGATTATTTCTGGCTCAACAAAAGTTAAGCTCAACTGACAGCACTTGTGGCGTTATCCTGATTACCACTAAAATTAATTTCCACTTGTCCCTACTTTCATAAACACATAAAGAAAGCAAAAATCTGGGGCAATTCGTAAATGTAAAAATATTCACTGTTTCAACAGTAGGCTATAGCCACAATATGTAAACAATGAGTGTTGTCAACAGCTTTTCTCCTGTATGTACATGCAAATGTGTAAATACACTGTAAAAAGTGAAAACCTACCATTGTTATGTTACAAAACAATTTCTACCTGATCTTACCCTAAAATTTAGTTTTGTTAGTGTAACCTAATATTTTTAGGTTTATTCAGAAATGTTAAATAACATAACATTCGAATAAAACCAATTAATTTTGATGTTACCACATGAAGCACATTTTTAGGTTACCACTTTTTCAGTGTATGGAAAACAAGTAGGGCAGTGAATTGGTGAATTGGTTAGTGAATCCATCAGATGTTGAATGGATTTTGAGATGTGGGCCTTGCAGTCAAAAAATGAATGCAAGCTTGCAGTCCATGGTGGAGGGGTGGGGTTTAAGTGGTCTAAATGATTGGAAAAATCTGGTGTATATCACCAAAGAGAAGTCTGACGTTTTTGCTGGAGTTATGATATTAAAATTAAAAGGTGAATAAAAAAAAAAAAAAAAAAAAAAATATATATATATATATATATATATATATATATATATATATATATATATATATATATATATATATATATATATATATACACATATACACACACACACAATAAGATCATTAAGATGCATTTAAAAAAAAAAAAAAGGGGGGGGGGGCAATTTTCATTCATGCTGACTTTTTTTTAAATGATCGTGTGAAAAACAAAATGGCTTAGTAACCATTTCTGTATTTACATCCAATTGTACAACTGTATAAATAATTTTAAGGTCATTTTAGGCGTCACATTGTTTGCTAAAAAAATACACATTTTAACAATCAGTTTAAGTGCTTTTATAAAATAACAGGTGAGAAAAAGTGTCACATTTCTAAACGATTCGAATCGATTCACAAATTTCAAAATTCTAAACGTCTGTTAACGTGTTGATAAAAAGAACAGAGTGCGCACAGTCTTGCAACGGGACAAATGAAACTTGCTTGACAATAACAGTTCCATATCAACATTTTAACGAACAGAAAATAACTTTCAATAATGTATAATTAGCCTACTGGCAGTCCATCAAAGGTCCATCTTTTTTTTGTACTTTTTACACGAGAAGCACATTCAACGTGGACTCTCAGGCGGTTGACGTGGTAATAATGAACAACATTTGGTTTTTAAAACCGAATGAACATGCCCTGTATCTGTAAATTAATGAACAGCATCGGCCACTGTTTGGAACCAGCTGATAATAACACATTTTGATGATCCAAAAGACGCCTGCATGCTTACGCTGTGAGGGTCGAATAAGAAAGGCTAAGCAGCGACGGTGTCAGTCTCCACTGGGCTTGAGTAAAATAATAATGCGGTTACAAGGCGTGTACAATTTAAACTACCTTACAAAATAACTCCACTAACATTAGCTTCTGTTCAATTTGCATACTGCTGCTCTCTTTCTACTCTCTTCTGAGCTCTTCCCTTCCCTCTCTTCAGTAAAGCACCAGGTGAAGGGTTGCCAGATGTCACACAAAAAACAACCCCATTACAATTATTGGGTACAGTGATTAACTACAGTATAAAACTGTACCAGGGGAACATATATAAACAATATAACTAGTATTACCAATATCCTAAAAAATTATAAAGGCAGGAAATGTATTTTATTATGAATAAAATAGTGCAATATAAAATATTTTGAAAATATAAATTGATTGATGAAGTAAAATAAAATGAGAATGAAAAATAATAATTAAACAAAACTTCAATTAAAGTTTAATTACACCTATGAGAATTTAATATCAATCAAATGGGGGCACAGGTTCTCATATATAAAAGGACAATTAAAATTCTAAAAGAAGTTTACAATCAAATCTATTCATATATCGAATCGAAATTTGATTCAAAAATCAAGAATCGATTTTTGATCGTATCGTGAGATTCCAAAAGATTCCCACACCTATAAAATAAGCATCACATTCCTGCTTTTGAATCCTCTGAACAACGGCCCCACTCACTTTTCCATTTATAGTGCCTCACTGTAACCTTGATTTTTGCTTTTTTGAAAGAAAATTATTTTTTTTGCTAATTAACATTACGCCATAAATGTTGTCAACCGAGCTAAATTTATTAAACCCAGAATTTTCTTTTTAGGTTAGTTCTGAAACAAGCCTACACTTTCTGATTTTATCTCTGACCACAGCTATATTTTCTAAAAATGAAAAAGAAAATATAGTACAGCACCACTACTTCTCTCAGAGGCGTTTAGCTATTTTAAAGAAATGCAGAACCTGCCACCCAGGCCAGTTAATCCCCACTTCCTGTATCATTCTGGGCCTAATCCAAACATAGCACAGCTGTGCTCTAACAGCAAGTTTTTGCTAGATTAGTTTCACACTGTCCCAGTGTAGATGAAGGGTTGCAAGATCGAGCAAATACTTTTCAAATAGCGAAAGACATGAACACGCTAATGCTGCAATTAGATGAACTACTGTAGTTTGAGTCAAAGCTAAGAGAATTTCCTAAATATAATCAATTCACATTGCTGTATAAAGCTGCTCTTAAAAATCCCCTAAAAATATTCATAGCAGGGTACAGCGTTTGCCATATTGTCGTGGCGTTGCATCAGCAGCAAGTTCTAAGTAGTAAACTGGAGGCGTAGCCGTTCTCGGTGACTGAACCTCTTCCTGATGAAACAAACCGTGCTTGCCGACAGAGGACATGCTCCTCATTGGTCATTCAGGGCTTGTTTCTATGACTCCCCGATGGGCAACCAATTACGGAATAGTGGAACAGTTCCTGTCTCCGTCATTAGCGGGTGTGAGTCTAGTTTTATGTTTTTATCAACATCAGAAAAAGATATACGACAGCATGGAGCGAACGGACAAAGGGGCATAAAACCGACAAGGAGGAGAATCAAAAGGAATAGGGAAAACAGAGCGATGAGGAGAGGGGCGGATTATGTATCGTATGTCCTCTTCTCTTTGTTATGAGATTTATATTTCCCTTCATGTCTGCATGCTCTAATCTAATGACTGCTGAAAACTACAGATATGCAGAGACAGCATTACAGCTTGACAATTATATACAGGATAGACTAGTCAGATTACTGATTCCCACAGTAACTATCAAGATTTTTTATAATTGTAATTATAAGAGTCAATTTTAATATCAAGCACTAAGCCCTAAATTGCTGCCTGAACCAACATCTGCTTCAGAGCACTAAAGTGCTGTGCCTAAACCCATCACGGGGATTTGCATCATGTCATCCTAAAAATATCCTCATCAACCTGGAAACCGATAGAAGACCTCAGTTTTGAAAATGTATAACACTCTGCATTATAGTAGCAATAATTTTGTGAAATGCATTCTCTATTCACAACATAATAGTTATAACAGCCAGATGACAGAATGAGCATCTACCAAGGACCGTGTTTGAAAAATAAACTTAAAGGGGACCTTTTATGCAAAATTCACTTCAAAGCAGTTTGCAGATTCTGTACAAAGTAACGTCACTTTGTACAAGCCCCACCCATGACTGTTGACGGACACTGCCGTTTTAGCATAGACCCCACCCTGAGCGAATTGTACACAGTCCGCCATTGTCTCGACGCCAGAGCTGTTGTAGTGACAAGAATGTCTTGTAAGCAATTGAGGCGTTTTGTTGTTGGATGTAAGAGTGAACATAAGTCTTCATTTACTTCCGACATCTGAGCCACTGAACGCAGTGGATTAGTTTGATTTTTGAAGGGAATGCGCCACAGATCTAATATACACATGCAATTTCTGTCCCTGGCTGCTGTTTACGTTCACAGACATAACACACTGTGTTTGTGAACTTTGTTTTTGACATATAACCTTGTGTATTTGACAGTTTAAGCACAATAAAATGTGAAGTTAGTTTAATACTCACGAGACATGCTGTCTGACAGCCAGCTTTCTGCCTGTGCTTCAGATGTGTGCGCTCAAATTTAAAACTGATACAGCTTTAAAACGTGTGCAGATAATAAACTTTCATGATGAAGAAGAACTGCAATGTCAGTGAGCATGATTGCAATATAGATAATCAAAACCAAGCAGATGTCTTGTTAGTATTTGGCAGACTATCCGATGCATGCAGGAGCTGTGAAAAAAGGAAGTGCTATTTTGGATAGAGGGCGGGGAGCAGCAGCGCATTTGCATTTAAAGACAGGCACAAAAACAGCATGTTTTTGCTAGCACTCAAAAATGGGTATTTACAACATGGTATAATCAATGACCTGTGGGGTGTTTTGAGCTGAAAATTTACACACACTTGCTGGGGACACGAGACTTAAAGGGATAGTTCACCCAAAATGAAACTTATCCCATG
Source organism: Megalobrama amblycephala (assembly GCF_018812025.1). Classification (NCBI taxonomy): domain Eukaryota; kingdom Metazoa; phylum Chordata; class Actinopteri; order Cypriniformes; family Xenocyprididae; genus Megalobrama; species Megalobrama amblycephala. Next base: position 21,450,107 of record NC_063048.1, read on the forward strand.
ATTTACTCAACCTGAAGCCATCCTAGGTTTATATGACTATCTTCTTTCAGACTAACACAATCCGAGATATATTTAAAGGTTTATAATGGTCGTGAATTGGATCCCAAATTAAAAAAAAGGGGGGAAAAAAGCATTCATCCATAAAAAAAGTAATCAATACAACTCCAGAGGGTTAATAAAGGCCTTTTGAAGCGAAGGGATGCATTTTTGTAAGAAAGATATCCATATTTAAAACAATTCAAATAACTAGCTTCTGGCGGACAACCGTACGCATATTGTGCAAGTCGACTTGCGCCAAATGAGTAACCCCTGATGCGATGTATGACGCAGGATGTAGGAGTATTGTAAACTTAAGACACCTCTCACAGTTTAAACAAATAAGGCTGTGCAAGAAACTCAAGCTGCTCTTCTCTTATATCGAAATCCTCTGACAATGTATGGATATTTTTCTTACAAAAACGCATCCCTTCCCTTCAAAAGGCCTTTATTACCCTCTGGAGCCATATGGATTCATTTTATGGATGAATGCTTTTTTTAATTTTTTTAAAAAATTTTTTTAAAAAATTGGGGTTGCCATTCACAACCATTATAAACCTTTGAGGACTAAGGATATTTTTAAATATAACTCTGATTGTGTTCATCTGATAGAAGAGTCATATACACCTAGGATGGCTTGAGGGTGAGTAAATCATGGGATAATTTTCATTTTTGGGTGAACTATCCCTTTAAATTCCATCTTGTAAAAAGGGGCCTAATAGGTGCCCTTTAAGGAAAAGACTTTCAAAAAAACAAAAACAAAAAAACTGGAAATTCTCAAATGACAAAAACACGTTCAAAGAAAATGAGAAAAAAAAAAGGGATATGTTGATATTAATATTCATGTTAACTAATAAATAGCAAATATTAAAATTTCTGTGTTATATTTTACACTGTTCAAAAGTTTTGGGTCAGTAAGTTTTTTTTAATGAAATACTTTTATTCAGCAAGGATCCATTAAATTGATCAAAATGGACAGTAGATATTTATATTGTTACAAAAATGTCTATTTCAAATAAATGCTGTTCTTTGAAAATTTCTATTCATCAAATAATCCTGATAAAATGCATCACAGTTTCCACAATAATATTAAGCAACACAATTGTTTTCAGCATTGATAAAAAAGAATAAGAAATGTTGCTTGAGCACCAAATCAGCATTTTAGAATGATTTCAGAATCAAGTACATTTTAAAATAGATTATCAAAAAAAAGTTATTGTAAATTGTAACAATTTACAGTATTACAGTTTTGCTGTATTTTTGATCAAATAAATGCAGCCTTGACAAGACTACTTTCAAAAACATTAAAAAGTCTTATAGACTCCAAACTTTTGAACTGTAGTGTATAATTTTGTAATAATAATTAAAAAAAAAAACTATAATTTTAAATGGTACAAGTGAATTTAGGCATAACAACATTGTAATGTACAGTATGAAGAATATAAATATTCATTTTCTGAAAATTACTTCCTGAAGATTACACTTAAAGGTAATTAGTTCACCCAAAAACAAAAATTGTCATTTTCTCACCCTCAAGTGGTTCCAAACCTGTATGATTTTCTTTCTTCTGCTGAACACAAAAGACGACATTTTGAAGGTGTCGGTAACCCAACAGATGATGGGCCCCATTGACTTCCATAGTATGGAGGGGGGGAAAAGAAAAAAGAAAAACAACTACAGAAGGCAATGGGGCCGATCAACTGTTTGGTTGCCGACATCTTTTGTGTTCAGCAGAAGAAAGAAATTCACACAGGTTTGGAATCACTTGAGGGTGAGTAAACGATGACTATCCCTTTAAAGTGTTGTTAAATTATTAGTGCTTTTAAAAATTAAGTTTAAGCGCGCGTTAGATGACGGCTAATGTAAATGTAAAATACGAGAAAATTAGCATGTACTAAATATCTAACTGATAAAGAACACATGGTACTTACATAGTGCTTCGCTAAAAGTTCTATTAAAAAAAAAAAATTACAGCTTGAGGTTTCGAAACCGATTTACCTTTGTGAATTGATCTCAGACGACCGTTTAAGAGAGTTCTGACACTTCTGTTTTAATAAAAACACATCATATAGCATTTATTAAACATGGACACTGACTCCAATGACATGCACACCAATTTATCCTTTAAATGTTGAGTGTTAACATTATTGCAAACACTGTTTCCCTGCGCTTTCATGTATTATATTTTTTTATTATCTTAGGATAAAAAAGAAAAAATAAAGAAAAAAACATCGACAATTACATGGGATGTCGTGTTTTTCTGCATAATTTATCGTTATACACAGTGGGGGGAGGGGGAGTGGGGCGGGTCGGGAGACTAGGAAAAAGGAACGCTGGCATGCCGTAGCCTTTGTACAACAGCCTGAAGGACTACGTACACCAGCACACACTGTGCAGGAAGGGGTCAAAGGTCTTAGCGCCTGCGGACAGCACGAGAAGCATTCACAGTAAGGAGGGGAAGAGCGAGGGAGAGGGGGAGAGGGTGATTGCAGCACTGGCCTGGGTGAAGACAGGGAGAAGGAGAGATATGTGGTCTGCTCTACCTCTCCTCCCCTCCCCTCCCCTCTCCTCGCCTGATTGCCTAGATTTTTATCGTCTTTGACACAAAAAAGGGATTTTATTTACACAGAATAGCTACAGGACCCTCCCTCCCACCTCAGGCAATGGTGTCGTTATCCACACACAAAACTCATCAATCAAAATGAAGTAAAACAATGTATTGGTCAGGATATTTTCTTCATTATGATCAATGGCGTTCGACATGACTGTCCTCGAGCTGTTGGAGGGGTGGGGAGGAAGGGTCCTTTTCTCTTCAGTTTATTTTCAAGTTTTCTCCTTTTTTTTTATTTCACTGGTGTTGGTTGTTTTTTCTTTTTGTCCGGCATGTATTTGTGTGTGTGTGTGTGTGTGTGTGTGTGTGTGTGTGTGTGTGTGTGTGTGTGTGTGTGTGCGTGCGTGTGTGTGTGCAGATGCCAAAAAGTGTTCAGACTTTTGTAATCTGTGCGTGCTGTTCCTCATCAAAAGGTTCGTTTTCCGGGTCGGAATCAGTGGTGTCTGAATACCGGTAGTGATCTGGTTCATTATCACTCACATCCGGAGTGACAGAAGTTGAAGTGCTCGCTTCTGAGTTTGAGGGCTCCTCCACTGTCTTGGTAAAGTACAACTTCACCTGAGAGAGAGGGGCAAAACACAGGGTAAAATAAATAAGAGTCCTCTGGAGTACAAGTCAACTTATTTTCTTTTTATGTACACTACCGTATAAAAGTTTGGGTCTGTAAGCATTTTTGATGATGTTGAAAGAAGTCTCATATGCTCATCAAGGCTGCATTTATTGGATCAAAAATACAGTCAATTATATTGTAAAAATGTTTACAATTTAAAAAAACTTTCTATTTTAATATTTTACAATGCATTTTATTCCTGCGATGGAATTTTCTGCAGCAATTTACTCTAGCCTTCAGTGTCACATGATCCCTTTTGCTGTACAAGAAACAACTTTTATTATCAATGTTGAAAACAGTGCTGCTTAATATTTTTGTAGAATTTTTTTTTTTTTTTCAGGAGTCCACATTAATTTAAAATAGAAATAACATTAAATTAGGGCTACAACAACTAATCAATAATAATCGATAATGAAAATTTACATGCACCCAAATAATCCATTTGTAATTGGATTGACTGCTCAATCAGATTGAAAAACGTTCATGTAAACACCTTAATCGATCCGAACGAAATTTCGATCGGATTGGAAGGGGTGGTTTATTCCTTTTCTAATCCAATCCTACAGCAAAAAATGACCATGTAAACGCTTGAATCTGACTACTACGTTTTAAAACAAGAAGGGGAGCCAATGGATATCACACAAGAAGCAATGTGCAAACTTTGCTTAAGAGTTATGCCGGTGAAAGTCTCAACCTCAGTCAGTATTCACTACAGAAATTGAAAGTAAAAAGTGATGGAGCTGTCTGACGCTGCATTAATGGAGCATATTCTCTCAGAGACGAATTTCAACATAATATGCTGATAACGGTATATAACTGTCTTAATTTATTCCATTATTTCTCTAGTGGCAGTACATATAGGCTAGTGAAACAAATGAGAATAACAGTATTTCATGTTAAACAGTTTTTTTTTTTTTTTTTTAAGTCGCTGCTTGAAGTAAAGCTTTTTTGATTGAGGTGTTAGGAAATATTATAGCCCACACTCTTAAAGGGTCATGAGATGTTAACATATATGTATAGGCTGCACATCATTGAAAACACTAAAGGTACTCAATGTTTTTCATAAGTGAAAAATAGTTAGTTTTGCATTTTTCAGAGCGATTTCTGTCTTCCGGTTTGAAAAACTGAGTCGGAGCAATGTCACAAAATCTGACGTAATCGTGTACTTTCGGCCCAAGTATGGGCATGGTCGAACATGCTGACGTAGACGGTTTCGAGCGATTCTCGACATATATTCATGACATAAAGCTCATTTAATCCAATCACTGCGCTGTAGTATGCATAAGATTATAATCGCGGTATTATGCATGAGGAAGTATCACTTTTCTCGCCTCAGTCTCTTGTCATTCAGATACATAACGTTGGTGTTCGTTTCCTCAGTGCTACAACATAATGCGTTTTCCTGAAACACGGTTTGTGTGCATGTGGATTGTTTTGCTGTAATCTTCCAGCACAAATGGAAAATATGTTCGCGTGAGATTGCATTACAGCAGAGAATTCAAATGTCACAAAAGTGCGGCTCATTCACCTCTGCCTGCTCTAGCTGCGTTCAAACACGTGAGCCGTAGGCACAGCAGCACGAGTGTTGATTTGTTTTTTGCTCGCGATGCGGTCAGAACTGGAGTTTGAATACGAACACGTGAAAAATACGATTGGTATGATATACACGCGGAGCGCGCATATGCTCTGTTTCAGCGCGGAGCTACGCGATGAGTTTAATAACACTAGCCACGTGGATCATAGCCCATACAGAATAAAGTATCCGTGTTTAAAGTTATTTCACACATTCTCCTGCACCAAACATTAACCAGCACGGTTACACATTATTCTGTATAATGAGTGTGTTTTATGTCTGTGCTTCATTGGTTGTTCTCTCCCCTCTTCTCCCCCTCTACACTCCCACTTTTCCAGAGCTTTACACGCCCATTTTAACAGACTTTTTTGAGCCTTGAGGTGTGAACGACCAGGGTAAAACAGGGGGGTTTCATGATCCTTGAATAATTTTAATTATAGGCCTATAATTCAATAAACCTAAAAAAAAAAAAAAAAAAAAAAAAAAATTAAAAAAAAAAAAAAAATGTACAAATGTACAATTTTCAAAGATAGCTAATAGCCTAATCTTTTATTATCCTCACAACACATATAATATTAATTTAATAATAAAAGAAGCTGAACCTAATAGTTATAATAGACTAGAAGAATGTAACAGGCCTACATTAATTGGAAATACCAAATCCTCTTAATATCGCCTAGATTTTATGCTTTTGACAATATCTCTGGCTATCGTCGATACATGATCATCGTGTGTTGACGCAACCCGGGTTACCGCAAGTGTGATTGATATGACGTCACACACGCAGAGCGCGTGCGCAAACGTTTTAATCGGAATGTATGTAAAACACAAACATATATTTGAATCAGATTACAATGTTTAGGGTACATGTAAACACATCTGCAAATCGGATTCAATTAATTCGGATTGATGAAAATTGGTGCATGTAAACATAGCCAATGAATGTCATTATCGTTTAAACACAAATGCCCACCGTTCACAGAAAACTTTCACCAGTCACATCAAATTAGATCACTGAATAAAGCATTTCTATTAGGGCTGGGACAATACATCGATTATCCATTTGTGGTACAATGGAATAATCTGGAAAGATTCTGATATTTTCCGAATGCATTGCAATTCTCTCGAAAAAAAATTGAGCTTAGTTTTTAACAGCAGATGGCACTTTTTGCTTTAGAAACATATGTAGTGTTACTCTGCTTGCTTCCAGTTCCTTTACACACACAAAGTTTGAAAAGGTTGAAGCGATTTACAAGAGTGTTTGCAGTAGGCAGTATTTACATTAATCTCACGTCATAAAAGCATTCTGAGTCGAGGTGCAAATGTATTTAACCACTTACATGACTCAGCCGAATGCACAAGTACTCTCCAGCAGCCTTCTTCGTGAGCATTTGAGTGTGCTGTTAAAAACTAGCCTAGAGCACAATCTGCTGATAAAACTAAGCTCAGAATCGATTCGAGAGGAAAAATATCAGGATTGAAATATCAGATTACTGTATCCAGAGTGAATGTGTGTGTTCCTCTTATTTGTTAAACGTGCCCTAGAATTAAAAATTGAATTTACCTTGCCATAGTTAAATAACAAGAGTTCAGTATATGGAAATGACATACAGTGAGTCTCAAACACCATTGTTTCCTCCTCATGTAAATTTGATTTGTTTAAAAGACCTCAGAAGAACGGGCAAATCTCAACATAACACCGACTGTTACATAACAGTCGGGATCATTAATATGTATGACCCCAGTATTTGCATATGCCAGCTCATGTTCAAGGCATTAAACAAGGGCAGCCAGTATTAACGTCTGGATCTGCACAGGTGAATCAACAGACTAGGTAAGCAAGCAAGAACAATAGCGAAAAATGGCAGATGGAGCAATAATAACTGACATGATCCATGATAACATGATATTTTTAGTGATATTTGTAAATTGTCTTTCTAAATCTTTTGTTAACATGTTGCTAATGTACTGTTAAATGTGGTTAAAGTTACCATCGTTTCTATCTACCATCGTATTCACGGAGACAAGAGCCGTCGCTATTTTCATTTTTTAAACACTTGCAGTCTTTATAATGCACAAACACAACTTCATTCTTTATAAATCTCACCAACAGTGTGTAATGTTAGCTTTAGCCATGGAGCACCATCAAACTCATTCAGAATCATCCAAATAAATACCATATTTGCGCGATTAGGCATGCTGCATGACGAACACTTTGTAAAGATCCATTGTGAGGGTTATATTAGCTGTGTGAACTTTGTTTATGCTGTTTAAGGCAAGCGCGAGCTCCGGGGGAGGGGAGCACAAGGATTTAAAGGGGCTGCAGCCTGAATCGGCTCATATTTAATGATGCCCCAAAATAGGCAGTTAAAAAAATGAATAAAAAAAAAAAATAAAATAAAAATCTATGGGGTATTTTGAGCTTAAACTTCACAGACACATTCAGGGGACACCTTAGACTTATATTACATCTTTTAAAAAGACGTTCTACGGCACCTTTAACACTGAGTTTGTGTCTTTATCTTTATTATTAACTTCATTTTTAATGTAGGGATTTAAACTGTCCTTTTTCTTTATAGCTCTTCCGCACATCTCTCTTTTGCATATAGCACAGATTATAGATAAGCCTATATTCACTTTTTGTTTTTATAGCAGTTGGCACATTTGTTTAAAGGACAGCATTGGGCAGGATGTGGAATAGTGTGTTTTGTCAAAATAAAAAAAATGAAAAAGTTAATCAAAGAAATAATAGGCCAACTAATCGATTATCAAAATATTCCTCAGTTGCAGCCTTACATTAAATAATGTCTTTACTGTTACTTTTGATCAATTTAATGAGTCCTTGCTGAATAAAAATTCTACTGACCCCAAACTTTTGAATGGTATGGTGTGTATGTATATGAATATAATTTGCAGTCATCCATGATTCACTTAACAAAAGATAAAAATACTGAGATAAAGAATAATATTTGGCCAGTCATGTGATCAACACCCTAAACCCAAGATGATAAATAAAACATGACTAAGTGTACATCATTTTAAACAAAATTACTGAAGTTGCACGATTTAGTCGAAAACTTTAAATCATATTTTGAATTGTGATTTAAACATTTAAAACCCCACACTGCTGCAGTCTCATATTGCGGCAATATTCAAGCAATCTTGTCTCCAATCTCCAAATTAAGTCATGTTTTGCTGCCAGCAGAAAGAGTTATTAACTTTATTCATATATTAGAATATTAGATTTATGTCACAATGTTTTCACTTTCACACAATTTGGTTAAAATCTTTAAGCATTTATTTTGGCAGAAACCTAAAGCAATACCTTTGAGTTTCAGTGTGAAACTGACAATATTTTTATATACTTCTCATTCAAAAATCTGGTGAAATGCAATCATCTCTCTCTTTTTTTTTTGGAGGGACTCGGATTCCTGTATTTTGAGTTTTATAACTTTGCGTTCATACTGTATTTGGCCATAAAGCTAATTTGAGTGATCTACTGTTCAGCGTTGAACAGCGTTTCCTCACCTTGAAGTTGGGTGAGAAGTATCGGTTAGCTTTGTCCTTATTGGCCTTATCCAAGTCATTCTTCGTTAAGGTAAGAATCAAGTAGTCTTTATCTCCATCCGCAATTCCCGCTCGCTCTCCTCCCCTTTCTGCGCCCTTTTCTCTTTCAAGTCCCCCCGCTGCGTTTCCTCTCTCCTTCTCTCTCTCCCTCTCTGCCGGAGAGCTCTGGCTCTGAGAGGAGAGGCTGTCCACGTCGTTGACCACCGACCCATTCTCCACTTTCTCCCCAGCTTCTTCGGGACCCGGGATGAAGAACGTGTTTATCCAGAAATGGAACATTTTATCCTGCGCACGCACACAAGCACACAAGCAAAGGTTTACATTTGGGCATTGGATGGCCATAAATAGCAAGTGTTTACAAACACAAATACACATTCCAACAACTGCACTTATAAACACATTTATATAGAGCACAGAAACACAAACACAAGCCCAGGACAGTAACGCTCTGTTGGGAGGGAAAAAAAGAAATTGAGGAAGAAAACATTCAGAACACACGTAAAAGCACGTAGTAGCTGCTGAAGCAGAGACCAAAGACAAACAATAGGAAAACCACAAACCACCAGAAGGCAACGTCTCTCTGCAGCCATGGTAACGAGGGCAAGATCCTGCGATATGATGTACCAACGAGATTATGGTTTTAAGAGGAGGTCACAGGTCAAAGCTTACACGAGAACTTACCTTCTTCATCATCTTGCTCTGTTTGTGGAAGAATTCCACTTTGATGTCGCCACAAACCGGAAGAGGCTGAGGGAACTCAAAGATCATGTGCTTCTCTTCCCTCCGCGTGTGGGCAGGGTTTGACGTGTGGATCTTTACCTTCAACTGATACACAACGAACTGAGGGTCTGTTTGATAGAACAGAGAGATGGGGAGAGTGAGAAAGGGAAGAGCAAATGGTGGACACAATAAATGAAACGAATAAAAGGTTAAGAGAAATTAAAAGGCAAGAAAAAAACATTGTATTGAGGAAAAGAGGAAAAAAGAAAGGGGTTAATAATCAAGGAGCCCACACTGAGTGAAATAACTCCACCCCCAGCTCTGACATCATCAGTCAAGACATGTCAGTGATTAGGAACGGGGTTGATGCAAAGGGAGAGAATATGCATCCAAGAACACATAACCAGCCGCCCAACCCCTGCATGCACCCAGCACAGTCAGCATGTAACACAGGGAGGTTCTTCTTTTAATCAAGTACACTAGGTGTGCAGTATGACAGTATGCCCTATAAATACACTACCATTAAAAAAAAAAAGTTTACTTTTTTTTTTTTAAGCAAGGATTCATTTAATTGATCAAATGTTTTTTTTTTTTTTTTTACTTTCTATTATTCAAAGATCATGTAGGGCTGGGCGGTATATTGATATATATTTTTTATGAACTATATAGAACAAGGCAATATGATTTATATGGATATAGCTACTTTAGTTTGATATTACAAGCGCATACTGTATGCATTTCCTTTATAATCATTAAAAAGCTGTCCCTCATCTTAGTTCATCGCGACCTCACAAAGTTCTGTTATAAGAAACGAAACTGATTGCGCAATGAATTTCTCATTTTTACATAATGTCTACACTGTATTTATTTTGTTATAACGAAAGGATTTTGCGAGCGTGGAGAACTCAAATTCCACTCGCCCATCAAAACACCAGAGTTTTTGTTCAGTGCTAACTTAAACACCTGATTGGCCATTGAGTTCAAGAAATCAATCGATATCTTTATGATTGGCAGCATTACTCAATGCTGCAAAACATGTTGTAAATAGAAACCTTACACACCGGATCGCTTGCCAAACCAATATGCTAATATTATGGAGAAACCTGATCCTAGACCAGCAGTTATGGGCAGCTTTTCCCTCTAAAAACAATCAGAAGCAGCACCAGACAGTAGTTTGAGTGAAAAAAAATTCCACGCGTTTCCATCTCCCATTATTCGCATTAACTTTTTTTTTTTTTTTCCCACACGTCAAGTCAAAAACCACCTCAAGCGAGCATAAAAACTTTTGTGAATTAAGGGATTTTTTTCTTCTGAAATTTGATGTTTTCATCACTCACTTCTGATGTAATACTTAAAAATGTGCATAAAAACAGGTTGATGGAAACATAGCTAATGCGTGTTCCTCTTACATTTAGGCCTAGTCTGTGCTATTTTTATTTTTTTTAGTTTAGCAAATTTAACTTCTGCTTTAAAAAAGGATTATTTTGGTTTTAAATTGTAAAGTTGTTGATACAATGTTAGTATGTAATTTGATTTGATCTTTTTTTGCATGTGATATATAGTACAGCCTACATGGTTACATTAACTATATTCGTTTTCATAGCCTTCAATTTGAACGTTGTTTGCATAAAAACATTAGGCATGACATTAGCAATCCATGCATGTAATAAAAGCATAAGAAAATAAGTAACATTTTGCCGTTTTATTCAGAATTGTTTAAGGCTCTGGCAAGCAGGGTGAGGCCGAGAGCCTTGGGTACGGAGCGAGGAGAGTGGCGCAAGAGCTAAACAGTCTCACAGAGGGGCGACGGCAGTGCAAGACGAGGGAGGACCAGGCCTAGGACATTTATGTTGGTGTTTTGTGTTTATATGCATCCGTGAAGGGCTACCACTTACTCCTACATAATGCCAATTTTAGGTCATACCACTCACCTAATGCACAACAAATTTATTCAGAGTAACTTGATTAATTTATAATTCTATCATTATAGTTAAATTGCTATTGCTTTTGTTCTTGATGTAAAGAGTACATCTCTATGGGTTTTTAGAGAGGATCAAATATTTAGGATTTCTCTCTACTTTATGTTTCTAGGCTCCTGCCTGAAAGAGACTAGAGCAATAAAAGCTATACTGAACTGTACTGAATGCTGCACAGGGCAGGGCCTGTCTGACATTTAAAGATGCTTCTCTTAATAGTAGTAGTGAAGTAATGCTGTTTTACCCCAGTGCCAGCTGCCTTTCTTGAAGCCCTGGGGATTCACCTCACTCCTGTTTTTAACAGTATTGTCCCCTTAGAGAGAGAGAAGGAAGTAAAAAAAAAAAAAACACACACCACCATTAGCCTGACCAAGAGCTCAGCTGCACCACACTGGCCTTGTCAAAATAGCCATCTCTACACACACATACACACAGGTCTGGAACTCTGGAATCTACCTCTGAATCATGGGAGTTCTGAGACTGACTCTGCACTTTTAATTCCAATTTTTTAAAAAAAATGAAGAACTTCCCAAAAATAGCAGTAATGTAGGGTGCTGTTCGGGTTGGCGTTCAGCCTGGCTGTGGCGAACGTGAACAAAACATGAACTAGCACACTATGTATGAATAGGGGGAGGAGAGGACAGAGGGCACGATCTGTGATGTCATTATATGTGAGACTGTGGTGGGTGGCAGGAGCTGATATGTCGAAACAGAGTTCTCAGTGGAAATTTTTAAAGAAAAGAAAACAGGAACAGAGAAAGACAACATACCCATGAGTGTTAGAGTGTTAAAGACAGAGTCAATAGATGTGGTACAGGGTTAAAAAGACAAACAACAGCAGCTCCTTGTGAGTGCAACCACAACCCATGACAGCATAACCAACGTCAGTTACATCAAAACATCTCAGCGTTCAAAAATGCTTAATTGCAACACCATTTCAAAAAGGTTAAAGGAGAGTAAGACTTACTGCATGTGCCACCACTGAACATGGGCAGAGTCTGGAAAACCATTTTATGGAAGAGGAGAGCAACGGGTTTATATTCCAGCTTGTTCTTCAGCAGGTAGCTGTAGTAATACACATACCTGCGCTGGCTGGGAATGGTCACCCCCTGAAAAAGAAAAAAAAAAAGGCTCAGTAGGTCAACAGAAAAAGGTTTTGTTATCTGTTAAAACCCGGAAATGAAAATTAGCTGTGATAACTCATCGACGCAACCGCGATTCCAGAGTGAAAATAGAATGCAGAACTAAAGAGCATTGTACCTTTTTATCCCTGGTCCTGACTTCCCCATAAAAGTCCAGTGCCTCTTGTGCCTCTGAGAACTTCCTACGATGCAACAGGTAGGCGCATATCATGACCCCCGTGCGACCTTTGCCTGCCTTGCAGTGGATGGCCGCCACGTGGTTCTCGTCCTCAGACAGCCACTGGTCGAGATCCTCGCAGAAGGGCTTAATTAACTCCAACTGTGGCGGGTTGTGGTCCTCGAAGGGATATTGTGCCACTGAAGACACAAAAAGATTTCAGATTCCAGAATCACCTTTATAGTCCTTCAGAAGAGGACAGGAATGAGAATACTGGGTTAAAAATCACAAACTTCACCCAAGAAGTGCAAAAACGTGTCGGTAATAGAGGTGGCGCAGTATCCCAGTATTGATATCATGAAATATTGATACCATGTTAATAATAAACATGAGATAATATGGTAAATCCAGGGCCAGTAACTATCTGGTTGACACTCAAACACAGTAGTATTAGACCAGCGCATTGCTACTACTGCAGCACAAAATCATGTTGGAGGAGATGAAAGGCAGAAGCAAGAAAAAAAAAGTTGCTTCTGTAGGAGTTTTTTTGGATTCAGTAAAAAAATATGCAATGTTAGACACCCAGTGAAAAATTCTAAATTGTTAAAACTTTCAATAAATATTGCAATAATCTTGTTACCATGAATTCATTTGGAATTTCTTTTCTCATGAAAATGTGATTATATGACAGCCCTAACCAGTAACTAAAACAGTAGGGCTGGGATTTGACACAAATCGAAATTCAATTCGATTTTGATTATTTTGGATATGTATCAGGTACAGTGCAAGGCAAATTTTCTCAAGGAAAAAAAATCTCAACTAATGCTATAAACTATACAGGGAGTCAGTAAATACTACATTACTATAATATTGAAAGTAGAGATGCTCCGATCAGCATTTTTGGGGCCGATCACCGATTACCGATCACCAAGATCATGATCTGCCGATTGCCGATCACTGCCGATCATAGAATGGCAGGGGAATGGGAATCTTTTATCTACAATCTAGCAGAGTTTGCACCATTTGTAGAAAAGAAACTAACTCTAAATTAGCTGTATTGAGAAAAAAAACTTAGTTTTGGATCTGATATAGTTGAGGAACCAACTATATCAGATCCAAAAAATAAAATAATGTAAGCTACTGTATGCCAATGCCATCCTTCCTAAATAACAAAGCAGAGAAACAAGGAGGCCAAGCAGATAGTTACCAACCAAATGAATTCCATAATTCTGAACGTGATATCTTCGTACTATCCTTGCTGTATGGTTCACGTCGTTTAAATGCACCACTCAAGCCTCGTTTACACTGCACGCGTGTGCGGTGCAGCTACCGGAGCTGATACGCGGCCACTCTAGTCAATGCTCGTGTTTACACCAGCCGCGCCGCTTCGCTAAAGATAGGCGCCTCGCCTATTTTTGACGGACGCCGCGTCCAAGACGCGCAGCTCAAATACAAAATAAAAACGTAAAGTTAGCCGTTTGCAATGTATGTCGTGATGAAATCCCTCGAGGTGGAAGCAAGCAACATCATTTTAACACCACTAACATGATTAGGCACCTTAGAACACGCCATACAACTGAATATGCAGAGTATGAGAAACTAAACCAGCCGAAGCCAACAACATCCCCATCCCTCAACCAGCCGACAGTGTGTGAAGCCTCGTTTACACTGCACTACAATGCAAACGGCTAACTTTACGTCTTTATCGGACACTTTGAAAAACTTCCAGACGGGAGAACTCATGTTGCCACTGACAAGCTCCGCTCTGCTGTGTACCTGTGCGCCGTGCATGCACGTGTGAAAAAGTCACGCGAGTAATTTACGTCACGTGATCGGCTTTTTTGATCGGCGCTTTTGGGGTTCGCCGATCAAGCTATTTTTAGCCAATATCGGCCGATCATGATCGGTGGCCGATCATGATCGGTGGCCGATCAATCGGAGCATCACTAATTGAAAGCTAAAATGAACTGTTTTGTAAACAAACCCTTAAATTACACACAAAGGAAGTTTTTATAATAATAAAGTTATAATACTAACTTTATAATTAGATAATTATGTTTTTACTACAAATCACTTTTTGAAATATAAAAATTTAAATAGTGGCTGTGATAGAAACATGTCTAGCTGACTAATGAGTTTATGTTCACATGATTATTGATTTCAGAATTGATATCAATTCATAAAAATGAGAATCGATTAAAATCAACAAATCAATATTTTTTTTAGCCCAGTCCTATAAAACAGACATCAAAAGAGTTGCTTTCTGTTTAAAATAAACAGTAGAATAGCTTATGAAATTCAATACATTTATAATAATAATAATAATAATAATAATAATAATAAAAATGCAAACTCATTTTCAATATTTCAGGTTTCAAAAAGACATGACACCATCAAGTGTTGGCTTGCTTGTCACAGGTCACTGCATGTGATCAGCACAGCCCACAAAACTATCATTATTAGCAACTAAAGCTGCCTGATGACTTCCTAATGACTGATTTGGTATGAGCCATGAGTCATTTAAAAATATAACAAAATAACAGAACTGAAAAAGAAAAAAAAAAAGAAAAGAAAAAAAAGTGGCATTTTGGGGTTATGGAAACTACAGTTACCATGATAAACACAAATACCAACATGAACTGTTGGAAATATGGAAATATCATACCTGCATGCAAATCCTTCCCAGCCAACACACAACATACCAGTTACATAATTTATTGGTACTTTTTGGTAATTTCATGACTTACTAATTGACAATATTACAACGTTGCATTGTAATTTCTTTTGCTTTTTGTTTATAATGAAGTGATATACAGCACACGCCGCCACATTTGCACGTGCAATTGAAGAGTGTGTGCTATAATCACAGTACTGACAGGACAGGAAGGTTTGTTTTTCTTAGGTGAGAAGTAACAAGTTACAAAAACAACGTTAGAATAATGACACTGACATTTCATCTGACAGCAGATACTGAATCAGGACAACACGTTTTTCTCAGCCACTCTTTACTTAAACTGTATCTCTGACAGAAGTGTCAACAGCTTTCACGCATATCTTTCAAAATAAAACACAGAATTACGTTTGTTGTCGTTTCTTTGACTGCAGACTCTGCGACCCACATTTGCGTCATGACCCACCAGTTGAGAAACATTGGTTTAGATGTTATCATGTGCGGCCCCTCATCTTTTTCTGAAGTTCTGTATCATAATCAAATCTGTGGCTGTCATATATGACTATGACAAAAGCTGTGTAGCATATTCTAGCCTTAAAATCAAACTCAATCACTTCCATTTGTCTTCCATTTACGTATAGCAAAAAGAGGTATTATGGGCAAGTACTCATGTCATCACATTTCACACACAAACACACAAAAAAAAAAATCACTTAAAAATCATTGTGAAATGGAAGTAGATGTACTCACCCCTACAGTTGAATTTGGATGCGTCATAGTGTCGTTCAGCACATCTGGTAAGAAAAGCACAAAAGTTTACTCAATTTCCTTACAATAAACACTTATCTATAACTTCTTCAAATATAACTAAATACTTACAGGTTATAAATTTTATAATGGTTCTTATGCTTCGAGTCAAGAAATCTGGAAGGAAAAACATCACCATATGAGAAAGACTGAAATGTCACTATTTTTTTCCAAAAAGCAATCAGATAAAACAATTTAGAGGTTGTGATTTAGATAATATTTCATGTTAACTTATAAAAACACTTGATTTGTCAAATATACAGTAAGACAAGAGAAAAAAAGTTAAAGCATTTTAGGTGTCTCCAATTAGACTTACCTAACAACATCATCGATGTTATTGCGATAGACTCCCTCCAACCTCTCAGCGGGAAAACCCATAGCAATAATGTTGGGATATATATCTGATATGCTTGTTAAGAAAAATAAGGACATATACAGACTGCACATCACTTCATAAGTCTGAAGTTCAACTCACTCACAAAGAATAATTCATCCACAAGTGACCACAAGCAAAACAACATGAACATTAAAAATGTCAATACATACATGCAGCAACATAAATAAACAACAGTATTGCTTATTTGGACAGATTCCCCAGAGTGTCATTACATGTCTGGTAAAATTGCTGTAAATCAGCAATGTTCCCATGGCCTGTACCTTACCAAAGACTTCAAAACCAACAAGGAGAAAACAAAAGCAAAACATGTGATACAAAAGCTCAGCTGTCTGTATAATGTAAATGTCACTCTCACCATCATTAGAAGTTGACCTTTTAGCAAAGCGTCAGACTGTAGGCGCAGGAGTGTCTACACTTTCCACCTACACAAAACAGGTCAAACAGTTTCACAACCCTGACCTAGACCAACCAGGTCAAAGGTGAACAAGCAGCCACTGCACTCAAATTAGGGTTGCACAATTTATCAAATTTCTGATCGTGATTACAATGACGGATGTCACAAAAAAAAATTTCCACTTACATTATTCTACATGCTTAAGATGAGTTTTTTTATTATTGCAGGTTATCTTAAGGGCTTTTTCCATTGTTTTAATTTTAGTATAACAATCTAATACCATGCATATTTTTACTTTTTTTTTTTTTCCCCGAGACATTTGAGGCTTAATGCTGTAGAAAAGCAATAAAAGTTTTTCAGGAAGAGTGTTTCCAGCTTGTTTATTTTTATATAAAAATATGGCATGCAGACACTTCAAACAATGGTATAAAGCTATTCAAAACACCACTTAATGTCAATTGTGAAAATCGTAATTAATAACCGCAAATACAATTTCAAAGGAATAATCGACAACTATGATTTTTGTCAATCATGCAGCCCTAGCTCAAATGCAAGTCGATACTTAATCACGCAATTTTTTTTGTGTTTGTTGTGTTTTTGGACCCGGCAAGACAATGCAGTCTCCTTACAGGGCTTCGTTCATGTCCATTCTTTCGTTTCTCACTTCCCTTGCTCACTGTGCATCTGCAGGCATTTTTACTTGTGCTCTCGCTCCCATGATGTGTGCAGACTCTGGGGGAGGTTCACACCTCAACACGGTTGAGAAAGAGGGAGAGAAGCAGGGCTTCTCGGTTCTGCTTGTTTCCTGTCGTACACTGTCAGAATAGAAAGCCAGAAGCTTTATAATTGGATGAGTCATGCTTATTTTTAGCCCAATTCCTTTAAAACGGTTAGCGACTCGTATATCATAACTAATGTTAAATAAATCTAAAGCACTAAAATAGCTGGTGTTCACAACCAACACAGACAGGACAAACCATAATAGACCCGAAAAAAGAAAGAGAAAGGTGGCTGAATTTGCACTGCATTGTACTGAATGTGTACGTGGAAGGGAAAATGTCATGTTTTTAAGGTAATCGCACTTAAGAATAAGACAGATGGCGATTCCAAGGACTCTCAAAGCAAAGTTGTGAGAATTTATGCCCCTCTGAAAACAAAACCAATAATCAAACTTCTTGCAAACAACCTGATTCTGTCAAATCAGTAACTACAGCAGATGCCCATGTTTCACAAGCCTTGACAACACTTCTGAAAAAAATGCGGAATTCACAGCTTCATGTCACTGAGCAAAATGATCCGGGCTCACAGGCAGGATGAAAGTATGCACAGGATGCACTGACTATTATTTTAATTTTATGCCCAATGACCAATCAATAGCTGACATGTATCTAATGTATACCATCAATAATTTCAAATGCAAAAAACAAACATTTAAACATGCAATATCAACCGATGCAATACACACACAAATATACATATATATTCATGAAAAGTAAAGATGGAATGAAACATCCATCAAGGCATGTTCATCATGTGTAAGTAATGCGTAGCAGACCACAGACAGAAGAACAAGGCATCTGCATCGCATCCTTCTCCCTCATCAGCTGCTAAGCAATATCTCAATGTCAGCCAAGTACAGTCACACTGATATAACTAGTGGTTTTGACATGTAAACCATTTACACCCAGAATGCTAAAACACCATCCCCACCCTTTCTGAACATAGCAGCATGCAAGAATTCTGACACGACACTTCAACCACACACAGAAGAAAAAAAAAAGAAATCTCAGAAAGCAAAGGCAAAAGTAGTGACACTGTGACTATTCAGAACACAATTTTTAAATCAGCAATTTAGAACACAAATTTAATGTCTCTGATGAGCAGACTAAGGCGTTAAACTCTGCAGCTCAGACAGCTTGTATGACATTTGACCTTTCCCAGCATGCTCAGTACTCCAGTGGTGTAGCTTTTCAGAATCAGAGGTGAGATTTACTGCAGTAATGAAAAGGCTATGCTGGACAACCAAGACCATCACAGAGTTTAATAATGACAAGCTGAAATTCTTGATAATTTAGAAAACACCAAAAAGTAAGATTTCGACCTCATTTATGGATCTGATAGATAGGTGACTCTTATACTTAAAATCTTGTTCCATTCTAAAACGACAGCAGGCCATTTACTGTCAAACACCTGACCTGCCACACTTCCTCAAATCTACAAGACTTAGCGGCAGTTAACTCCAACCGCTTTCTGCACAAAAACTGCACGAGAACAATCACATCTGCTTCTCTCTGCAAATCGTGAAAGTTAGGACCTCACGCTTTACCTTAATTCTCCTGCACCAAAGGTGCTTGCACACAGGGGCCAAATTGGTCAAACAAAAGGCCGCTTGATATCAACCAGATGAAAATGAGGAAGAGGTCTAAATGCTGAAAGCAAATGGAGATCTGTCATAATTCTTTTAACAGCCATGATGGGTTCACAACCAAAAGGGAATTTCCACCTTCTGTTTTATTGTCCATATAAATGCATTGGAAAATAAAATATTGCTTCCATTTTGTTGTGGATTGATGAAAGATACACATTTAGGCCAAGCTGATTAATCAGTAGATATCTGGACACTGAGACTCAGTTCAGTTTTATCAGTTCCTTATAGAACTGATAGCTTTGTCAATTGTAAGTGCTCTCTAATCATGGGTTTTTTAATGGCCGATATCGGTCAACCACTAAATAATAAATAAAATGTTTTAGACATCAGAAATATGATTGTCATTTATCATTGCCCTCAGCATTTGGACTTAACGACGAAGCGTGTTCCATGCCGACCTGAACAAATGATTGAGTAATTACCTTTTTGAAAGGCTAAAGATGTTTGACATTTTCTTGTAAAACGAACCAAGTCGGGCCTTCCATGGAGTCCTGGGTAATCAAACTTCTCTCCACAAGTGTGTTTGGAAATCAATTGATTCAAATATGGCCAAGAATAACAAGGTTAGAACACCCTCCACACTGCATTATGTTCACTGAATAGACCTTTCATGTCTTTACATGATCAATAGTACTGTCATTAGCCAGTAGAAGAAATCACAGATTTGTCAATACACACTGATTTGTGCAATCTCTTCAGCAAACTGTTGTCATTGTTGTGGCAAGCACATATAGGACCTGTCAAACAGCAAAACACATTACTATTCAACAAAATAATAGAGCATCCTATACTGTATGTAATATTGGCAATCTGGAAAGAGACTGTCTGCCATCACAGCCATGTAGCTGTCAAAGAAGAGATCTGACCATGGGTATCCTTCAAGAGAGGTTAAATCAATACAAGAGCGTCATGATCAAGCCTTTTTAAAAGGATTTGTCTAACATATAAGACATTAAACAATGAAAGACAGCTAAAAAGAAGAAGCTATACTAATAAATCATTCTCACTAAAACTTGACGTTCACAAGATACAACACACACACACACACACACACCACAAAATGTAAAAAAATAATACAAAAAGTAGTTTAGACAGTAAATACGAGTAAGGATACAAGTAAGGTCCAAATCGAAGCCATCCTCCTGGTACCTCCTCTTATTCCGACTGACTATTTCTTTAATTTTTGCAGTCATTGCCATGACAGCAGTTCAAAACACTTCAGTTTTATTCCGGTTTATTGTTAGAAAGGGGGTTATATTTGTTCGGGATGGTTCTGTGCCTCTCTCACCCTTGACTGTGTATGTGTGCGCGCGGGCTGGCTCGGTGGGTCTCTCGCAGACGGGCCTCTATCCGCTCCGGCGCAGCAGGCCCGACTCTCCCGGTCCCGATCGCTCAGTCCTCCGAGCTGCTGAAAAGGTCCTCCGATCCCGCGGCCCGGTCAAGCCGGAACGCATCCGATATAATGACAACAACAATAAAACAGAAGTCTGTGTGTCCGGCGCGCGCGCCGTGATCAGGTCCAGAGAGAGGAGCGAATCCTCTCCATCTCCGCGCGAAGAAAACACACTTGCGAGCCTTCCCCGACTAGCATCGCCCGCTAGCCACCACAGCTAAACCCCCCCTCCCCAAAACCCTCCTAACGAATGATCATCGTCGTCGCTGGATGGCCAAGTTGGTTCCGTGAAAAATGACAACTGACAGTCTCCACCTGAACTGTGTGTTAGATATGCGACGGTAGCCGTTGTAGAAGCGTGAAGATGTGCGGTTTATCGGCAGGACTCATCTCTCCTCAGGGTGCTCCGCAGCTCCGCTCTCAAACTGCCATCATGGCTTCCCACGGAGGAAAAAAGAACGTAGACCCGGCACGTTTAACCAGAGAAAAAAACATATCCTACCGCCAACGGCAGAACTAGTGCGCGGACGCGTGCCGTTTAGTGTTTTATTAAAGTCGCTTGAAAAAATATCAGCTAAGGAAAAAATTAAACATGTACCACACGCTGTGTGGAAGGAAAATAAGGTGATTTCCAAAACGCGATAGTAATATAGCGACGTTCACTTTGAAGGGCGGAAAGATATGAATGTGAGGATGTATGCAGTGCTTCTCCCTGTCAGAACGGTCACGTGCACGCACGGTGTCGGCACATTGTTTCGTTCCTTGCAGAGCGCTGGTCTCACCCCCACATACATCCAATAGTGTGAGTAACCTATATTTTCGTGGATGATTTTTACAGCGGAGTCTGTGGGGGTCGAGGGTCTCTGAAAGTACTCCAGGGGCCCCATGGAGAAGATTTACATGACTTTTCCTGGTCTAGAAGTCACACTTTTAAAATTAATTTATTAAAACGACATTTTAGTGATCTTGAGGCCCCTTGGAAATTTGCTGAGGCCCCGTGGCAGAACCACTAAACTAATGATTATTGATCAATTGTTGCTAGAATTATTGTTTATATGCTATTGTTAAGCAACATAATGTAGTGATGTTAATGGTTCTAAGTTATTAAAAATTGTTATTGAGAAGATCTAGCTTTTTATAACCTGGGTTGACAGAGAGCTTGGGTGGGGTTTCCTGCATCTATAATACCCCTGGTGCATTAGAGTTAGCAGGCCAACTTACAACCAAAAAACTACCCCATTAAACATCTTCAGCAGCATTTTTCTGAAATGCAAGCATAACTTATAAACTTTTGATTGCTGTATGCCAGTTCATGCATTTGATACCTTGAAAATTATATTTAAGATTAAACCTCTGTTGTTTTAGGTGTGTTTTGACCTATATACTTCTAATATTAAACTTCTAGTAATATAGTGAATGTATTAATATATTTATAGATAACCTGAGGGAGGTGGCAAAACACTTTCCTTTTAACTATTTATTTCTGATGGAGATTTTTTTAGGCACATAGGGTCGGGCCATAAGAGCTGGTTAAAGCATTGACACAGTAATAAACACAAGAACCACACTTGATGTTTAACAGGAACAGAAGAATGTGCTTTCACAAAAAAAAAAGCTAAGCAACATCTGAGAACCTTGAAGAATAAAGGAATAAATTCTGTAATTTGATTAACACGTTAAAGACCTTATGAATTTAAAATAAACGTTTTGTGGGGTTTTGAGGCCATGTATAGTGAATGCCTAAATGTTGAGCAAATTCACCTATAAAATTATATATACATGTTTACAGTAGCTGAATTGGGAATAGCAGACTAGTTTTTAAAGCAGGGTTATTATTGTTAAGTAAAACTATATATTTAAAAAACATTTCACACGGAAACATAATATATAAAATCATGTCTAAAATCAATACTAAAATAACATTGATATAATAAAGATGTGCCAGAAATAGTAAAATTAGTATGGTAGTATTCTACATACCACCTAACCTTCTTGTTTGAATGTGAAATAACTGATAAACAATCTCATGGGGTCTTTAATCCACATGGCACTCAGATGCTAAAAACCTTTTATTAACAGTGTTTCACAACCCTGTTCCTAGAACGCTTCCAACAGTACACAGTCTCCCTAATCAAACATACTTGATTCAACTCAGCTACTTTCAAAATGTGTTTGCGTGGCTTCAGGAACAAGGTTTGGGAAACACTGTATTAACACAAGGCACTAGATTTAGGGAAATGGGTGAGCGTGTCCTTAACCCAAAGTAGGTCTCCCTGCCTCTAGCGGCTTATTTTATAGATGCTTGTTCTCTGGGAAAATCCATGCCACACATCCTGTACATACTCACCATAACCTTTTCAGGATTGCACAACACTGCAACTGTAGTTAGCAGATTTAAATAGGGTTACCTAGAACATATTGGATATAATGCTCTCATCCACACTAAGTCTAATTGGGAATCCTCTAAATCCATTTGGGAATGCCCAGGGTCTAGCGGAACACACTCACAGCCCTACGCCCTAAGTCGATCCATCAACTTAGGAGCTATTCACCTGTAACAGATTTTGGGACCTATATTCCAGGGTGCATTATGCATGTTCAGGCCATGACCTCGTATAAACTGATTATGAATTGCTCTTTGCATCACACGGGAATGAAAACGTCCAAGTCCATGACAACAGTTTGGTTACAAACTGTAACCGTTAGCTGAAGTTCTATTTGCATAATCAGCTTTTTTTCCCCCCTGGGTGCCATGTGGTTTCTGTATACCGATGACCACCAGATGGCAGAGGAGCATTAATATTTCTGTGAATGCGCTGTATAACTTTTGCCCTTGTTTCAGAGAACAGGAAGCAAGCTGTACATACAGTCACACTGTGAGCATCTAAAAAAGCAGCCACATGGTCACAATTATGTAATCACAGTAAAAAGATTTAATTAAAACAGATAAGATATACAGATATCTACATGACATTACCGTATATTGCATTTGCTGTTAAATCTTTAATTAAACAGTGTTATCCATTATTGTTTTTGAATGAATAAAATAAATATTTTCCCTAGTATGCTTTCCCCAATATGGTCCCCAGATAACAACCCCTTTCTGTAACATGTAAACAAAATTATTCTGGTTATGAAATAAAATCTGACTGCAATTTGGGCCACAAGAAGACTGCTTTGCTATACTCCAAGTTTGTGGTCAGTATGATTATTAAAAAAAAAATGTATTCAGCAAGAATGCATTAAATTGATCAAAAGTGACAGTAAAGACACTTACATTGTTAAAGAAAAATTCTATTCCAAATAAATGCTCTTTTGAACACTTTCTGTTCAGAATCCTGAAAGTTTCTACAAAAATATTAAGCAGCGCAACTGTTTTTAGCATTAATAATAATAAGAAAGGTTTCTTGAGCAGCAAATCAGCATATTAGAATGACATGACTTGAGTAGTAATGCTGAAAATGTATCTTTGCCATCACATGAATAAATGACATTTTAAAATATATTTTAAAAAATCTTACCGTCCCCACACTTTTGAACGGTACAGTAATTGCTTCATTTAGATTACAACTGATATACTTTTTCATTTAAATGCCTTCTAAAGCACACAAGGCACATTTCTATATACAATTCAAGAACAAACTCTTATAATCTCTTTGGGATTGACAATCTATTAATCAAGGCACATCAGTTTAAATTTCACAGTTGAGAAAGTTGTGAAAGCATGTTTATATTTCCATTTAAAAACAATGCTGTAGTAAAATAATTATTCACAGGAGATCATGAACACCTTTGCCACCAGTTCACTGTAAGTGCGCACCTTCATTTCTCAATGCCTTGAAGCAGTTCTAGAGGCAGTGTGAACCCCATGCTCTGTGATCTTCTGAGGTTTTCTGTGTTGAAACTTCTTGTATGTGTCATCATTGGTCTTTCTGTAGGGAATTGTAATACTCTGTGAGGACCTTCCAGGCTTTAGGGGCCATGAAGCCCTCGGGAGGGTTCTCTCCACTGCGAGCCAGCTTGCGCATTTTGGTCCCGGAGATGAACTCAAACTCAGCATGTCTGAATTGAAAAATAGAGGTAAAAGCAGCCTGACTTTCATCCTTCAGAATCACTAAGCAACCATTTTACATGGAAATAATGTTTGCTTAAGTTCCTGGTTATTGCGAAAAGACATTTATATGCCTCATGTCTGGTCATAGTTTTCACGTGACATACACACTCTTACAGGAACACCAACCTGGAGGGCAAAACAAGACTTTCCTCCATTGCCTGTTAGTAATTTTTACCAGGTTTGCACTAAGTACTAATGTACTGATGTACAGTGATATTAAAAAAAAACAATTCAGTATACACCTTATTGATGATGCGTACTATAAACAGGCAAGCAGATGAACCCTTGTTAAGCTTTTTTTCCATAGAAAATCATTATAAAGAAAACGCTTACCCAATCATCTGCTTAAGTGTTTAGAATGTCCTGCTGTTTTTAGTGATTGAAACAAAGCAGCAGGTGCTGTATATGGATCACAAATGCCCAAAACTTGCATTTTGTTCAAATATTTTTGTTTTTCTTAGAAAACTGATAGGCCTGTACTGCAGTTCTGTGGATGTTTTGCCCTCCAGGTCTCCATGTCAGTCAAGTGACTGAAAACGATGAATTGGAATTTTCATGCAATCAGCATATTTTAAATTTTAAATTTAAATCTACTCACTCTCCAGCCATCCTAGGTGTATATGACTTTCTTCTATCAGCCAAACACGATCAGAGTTATATTAAAAAATATCCTGCCGCTTCCAAGCTTTATAATGGGAGTGAATGGTACTTTTTTAAGCCAAAAAAAGTGCATCTATCCATCCATCCATCCATCATAAAAGTAATCCATACGGCTCCAGTTGGTTAATAAAGGCCTTCTGAAGTGAAGTGAAAAATGTGTTTTTGCAAGAAAAATATCCAGATATTTTTTTTTTTTAAATAACAGGTCTGAAGTAGTGTTTGGCTGAAAGAAGACATACAGTATACACCTAAGATGGCTTGAGGGTGATTAAAATATGGGATAATTTTCAACTATCCCTTTAAGAGATGCACATTCTTCTGTTCCTGTTAATGTCTTGTGAAGTACTATAAATGATCTGTCTTTACATTTAAGTAATTTTTATTAATTTTGCACAGTAACTTAATCGATGAGCACAATGAATTGAAATGTAAATTAATTTCTTTAGATATCTGTAAAACAATTCTTTGCTCCAAAATTTGTTTCTACTGTTGTTAATATATATTTTATGTACAGCGTGTGTCATAACCACAGTCACTTTATGGATACCAATAACAGAGATTTATAATCAGGATATTTTAAAATATTTTAAGTACTGTTAAACTGTTGCACTTTATTCACTTCAATCTCACCTATTTTTGTCATAGAAGTCCATAGCTTTCTTGATCTTGTTGTATGCAGCCACTCTGAAGGGGATAATCTCCACCGAGGTGAGTCCAGGTGCCATGGACAGAACTTTACCTCCATGAGTTGGATCATACAGGTCCTGTCCTGACTCTGGGTGGGGCATCCCAGCAGGATCACGACCCACAATGTAGAAATTAGAACCTGCAACCATCCTTGCACGACAGTGCCACTGGACCTGACAGACACACGGACAAGGTTAGTATTTGTAAGGGTGGCACTTATATGTTATGGGTGAAATGAAATGAGTTAATGAGAATCTTAGACTATAAACTAGCCATAATTTTAGATAAATCTCTTAAAAATATAGCTTTATTTAAACTACCATTCAAACTATTTTTGTTTTTTACATTTTTGAAAGTAAAATACAGTAAAAACTGTAGTAATATTGTGAAATATTACTACTATTTAAGCTAACTTTTTTATTTTAACATGTATTTTGATCAATTGAATGGGGAAAAAAAAATCTTTAAAAAAAAAATAATGACCCCAAAATACTGACAGTAGGATAAAAAGTGCAAATATTGATTAGCATTACTGAAATCGGAGTGTATGTAAGGCTGGAACTTCTTAAAAGGGCTTTATATGTTGTTGTCCATAGGCATGTATGAAAGAACAGCTTCTACGTACCTCTGTAGGCCCAGCGTACATCATAGGGGAGGGAAAGATGGCCACAATGGTGGATTGTGGGTCTAGAATGCCATCCTCCAGCACAGCAGCATGCTGTTTCATTCTCCAGTCCAGAGGCACGTCATCATCTTTGGTCCAGCCACCCAAAGGATGCAAAAGTAGCACGGGCCTACGATACCCACGTTCCTCCAATCGCCGACGCGTGTCGGTCATTAGCAGGGCGTGTCCATTGTGCACTGGGTTCCTCAGCTGAAAAGCGAACACTGCGTCTGGGAAAACAATGAAACCAGTTAGTGCTTTAATTAGTTGTTCCGTAACCATGGTGTGGACCAAGTGCAGAATATCATTAGTTTCTCAAGAGGGCACTAAGAACCTACAAAGCCAGAAATTCAAGTCTTATGTGGGGTATCAAATAGAGTGCCCCTGGGATGACGCATTTTTGTAGGCAAAACCGGAAGCGAGTTAGCATTTTAGGACTTCCGGTTCAAACGCCGTAAAGTCTATGGGTTATTTGAATGGGTTTTTGCTAAATCGCCTGAAATAAGGTCTGTGGTTAACAAAGCCTCTAAATACTTTCACGTTTTGATCTATGACATAAAACACACCAGTTATAACCTGCTTGTGATTTTTTAAACCTTTACTGTGTCTTAAAAATGGCGGTTGCTAACAAACTGCTAAAAGGGACTACTTCCTTTGGCGGGGACTTTAGACGTCATCATGATAAACAGGACATTTGGACAGCATTTCTCATGAAAAAGTGTATACGTATTCATACACAGCACAGATCATAATCGGCAAGCATGTTTATAAATAACGTTGTTTTTTAAATACAGTTTGAGGAAGCTTGGTGGTGACGTTGATGCGCGATCATGGTGTGCTGTAGTCCATTTATATCCTACTGTTAACTTTTTATATCTGACTTATTTAGGCTTCAAAACGTATTTATGTTGTTTTAAAGGTGCCCTAGATTCAAAAATTGAATTTACCTTGGCATAGTTAAATAACAAGAGTTCAGTACATGGAAAAGACATACAGTGAGTCTCAAACCCCAATGTTTCCTCCTTCTTATATAAATCTCATTTGTTTAAACGACCTCCGAAGAACAGGCGAATCTCAACATAACACCGACTGTTACGTAACAGTCGGGGTGTACGCCCCAATATTTGCATAATGCCAGCCCATGTTCCCAACATTATGAAAGGGATTACACAAGGGCAGCCAGTTAACGTCTGGAGCTGCACACAGCCGAATCATCAGACTAGGTGAGCAAGAACAACAGTGAAAAATGGCAGATGGAGCAATAATAACTGACATAATCCATGATAGCATGATATTTTTACTGATATTTGTAAATTGTCTTTCTAAATGTTTCGTTAGCATGTTGCTAATGTACTGTTAAATGAGGTTAAAGTTACCATCGTTTCTTACTGTATTCACGGAGACAAGAGCCGTCGATATTTTCATTTTTTAAACACTTGCAGTCTGTATAATTCATAAACACAACTTCATTCTTTATAAATCTCTCCAACAGTGTAGCATTAGCCGTTAGCCACGGAGGACAGCCTCAAATTCACTCAGAATAAAACTTTAACATCCAAATAAATACTTTACTCACATAATTCGAAGCATGCATACAGCATGCATGACGAACATCTTGTAAAGATCCATTTGAGGGTTATATTAGCTGTGTGAACTTTGTAAATGCGCTGTAATATAGTCGACAGCTCGTGTGGCAGGGAGCACACGATTTAAGGGGGCGGCGCCGAGTGTAAATCAGTGCATTGTTAATGATGCCCCAAAATAGGCAGTTAAAAAAATTAATAAAAAAAAAATCTATGGGGTATTTTGAGCTGAAACTTCACAGTCACATTCAGGAGACACCTTAGACTTATATTACATCTTGTGAAAAAGCATTCTTGGGCACCTTTAACTTGTAAAGATTATCTTGATAGGCAAAACGTGAAAGTGTCATAACCCTTTGTTAAACATAGAGCTTATTTTCTGCGATTTTCCAAAAGTCTATGGTAAAAATGCATAGGCTTTCAACCGAGGGTACCCTTGCGCTGCTAACTTCCGGGTTGGCCTACAAAAACGCGTCATCCCTGAGGTACTCTATTAACAACCCTGATTTCTTAGTTGACTTTTTGAAATTGACACCAGCCAATGAATGCTTGACATGTGGTAAACATTTGACTTTTTTTGGCAACACCTTATCAAATACCTGTCTATTAAAGGTGCTCTAAGTGATCCTGGGTCAAACATACGCCCTCTAGTGGGAACTTGCACTCAGATGCTTTCCCTATAACCTAACCTGTGGCCAATAATGTGAGCGTAGCCGATAATGATTAGACCAGTCTGCAACATTATTATAAACAGCTGAATACTTGCATAATTGCAAAATAAAAATGCATGTATTTGGCCTGAATTGACCTACTGTCAAATCCAACTGCCCTGCGAACATCTGGGTATCTGTGCATTGTAAACCCTAATGCTCAAAAAAAAAAAAAAAAAAAAAAATTGGTTCGAGTAGGACAAACTTAAATTAAATTAGTTCAGTCAAATTAACTTTTATGAGTATTTAGAACTTTCTTTTTCTTTCAAGTTCACAGAACTGATATATTTTAAGTAAACTGAACTGTTTCATTATTATGTGTTTTATGAACTTTTCTTTTAATGTAGACAAACTTAAGTTTAACTGAAACTGGGCTGGGATTTCTATTTCCCAGCATGCTTTGCCCATGGCACTCGAAAGGGAGAGTAAATGCTAAAATTAAGTGTTATATAATGTTTTTTGTGCAAGATTAATGTTAAGTGGGAGATTTAGTCGTGATTAATGTTTTGTTATGCTAATTCAGAAGAGTTTCTGCGGCTTGGTTTGAGAGCAAGCATGTTAAATGCTCTATATTGCTGTACTTGTTCATTTGGTGCTATGCCATGCTATTATTACAATGTTAACAAATTAGCAAGTTAGCATTTTTTGAAGTAGCTTGTTATAGTTAGCAAATTTTACACTAATAGAAATGTTTACATTAGGGTTACACGATAATTTTAAGTTAAATGTATGAGTGTCCTCAAACATTTCAAGTTAAGAACAATTAAAATGTATGAGTGGTACAAAATAAAATTCTGCCAGTTCTGCTTACTTACATGTACACTTTGAATTCCTTAAAGGGGTACTTCACCCCTGGAAAGATGAATGTGTATTTAAAATTAGTCATTTATGTAGTAGAAATGTGAAATTAGTTTTGAATTTGGAGCTTTCTAGACTGAGAAAAGGCAGAAAATGTATTTTTGACTAATGTGGATGAAAGACAACAACTCCCAGAATGCACTTGTTTTGCTGCCCCTGCGAGGCCACGCCCAAACCACGCCTATCGGTTACAGGCGGAATTACCAGGAAAATTCAAACAACTAGGCTTGCTTTGTTACATATTAATTCTATAAATCGTGAGTTAGTTCATACATTTACAGCGAAATGGTGCTAAATTGCTTTGTACCTGGATGTACACCCAAAACCAGGAAAGGACAAGTAAGTTTCCATCATTTTCCGATTAAGTTAAAGATTTGGAGCGATGTAAACAGTGGCTGCGGGCCATCAAACACCCGAAGTTTGGAGATGACACCGTTATAGAAAACCTAAAAAAACGCAGAATATGTAGTCTCCATTTCAAGCACGAGGACTACGTACATTCTGAAGGACACCGCGATCGATATTCACTTTCCCAGAGGACGAACAGCCTGGGCATCTGGTACTAAGCGTATTCGCCTAGAGGTAAGACTCGCTGATACTAGACTGATAACACAGTAGCCTATATGTAGTGTTGTAGGTAGCACATAGGTAGCAGTAAAACTGCAAACTTAGCAAAGTAACGTTAGATAGACAATTACATATAAGTTGCATATAAGTTATCTGTTATCAAAGTAAAGCCACTGTTCTGTAAAATTGAGTTAGTCTAGTTATCTATTTATGCTAACGTTACCACAAAAGCCTGTTGCTGTATTGGTTGAGATGACTGCAGAGACCGATAAATTTGCGAGATGAACCACTGATGTAGTGCAGACTATAACAAAATATGTTAAGCTTAAAAATATAATTGACACCCACTTTTGATAAAATCTTTGATCTATGTCCGTGAGTAACCTCAAAAGCGCATATGTATGGGCGTGGTGAAAAAATGCGGAACTACCTGCTTTTACTGGCTGTAGTTTTATGCCTCTGGCCAAAAAAGATGACGTTGACGATTTTTGCGTCATCGGAGGCTTTTTTACAGAATAAAAATGCATAAATCTCTCATCTCAGGCTGATATGAAGGGGGAAAGCACAGTAATTCGAAAATACTAGTTGTATTCTACTAATACAAAGCTTAATGCTAAATCCTGAAGTAACCCTTTAACTTAAAAATTTAGGAAACTGATCGCCTCAATTTTTTTGAGTTTTGCCAACTTATTCGGGTTTACAGTGTACTTAAAACTTTGAGTTGCATTAAATTAAGATGAACAAAACACTAAATATATATTTTGATTTAAATTAATGTTTATTTGTAATTTTTTTTTGTAAAAAAAAAAATAGCTATGCTTACTGATGATATTTGCAAACTTACAAAAATAGATGCCTCACATTTTTTGAGTTAGTTGAACTTATCCAGGTTTACAGTGTATTATAACATTTTTAATATTATATGGGATATAATATTAAACATTTTATAATATTAATACATCCACAACTTTGTGGCTGGAAGAAGCATGAGTGCTTTTAATTCCTTGCTTCATATACAGCCAATACCCCTGAAGCATTATCTTAATTCCAGATTTCATGGTGCTAAGAGCCTGTTTGGCCTCATGGTTTTACAAAAATCACACCCTAGATCCAGAATGACAATAATTTTATTTTTATTTTTTTGGATATGCATGGGTACTTTAAAATGTAATTCAGTTTAAAGTGTCTCCAGAAAATCACTGTGTATGTGCAGTTACTCTCTCTCTTAACCCATCTTGTAACCCATCTTACTCATCTTCTTTAACTCATTTGCTTTACCTGCTTTCATCTCTTTAAACCTCTGCTTCAGCTCCCTTGGAGTGAGACGGTACTTATCCAGCCCATCATTCCATCTGATCCGCTCCAATACCTCTAGCTCACCCCCTACCAGCCAGTCACCGCTTTCCAAAACCATCTATTTACAGGTAAGCGGTTAAAGAATGTAGTTAATGTGCATTTGTCAGTTATAACAATCATTTATTACAACAGTTGTATTCTCTTTTTTAAAAATAGCAAGTATTATGAATTTCATTAAGAAATACAAATTTCTATTTATTATTTAAGAAACAATTTGTGCCATTTCGGAGCCCTTTTTTCTGGTAAAAAAATAAATTAACTGTATTCAGCTGAGACTTCTTAAAGGTTTCCTCAATACTTTAGTATTTTTATGTATTCATTATCATGGCATTGGATAAAAAGTAATTGATACCTTTATGTAAGGGTGTTTGGGACAGAATGTCCCCCACTGGTGAGCACATCGCTCTTCCTTTCGATGCTCAAAGAACTCTGGGCTGCGTAAGATGGCGACGCGTTTTCCCTGGTACTCCAGAGCCACAGCCGCACTGCCTTGAAGACGTTCTTTAATCTCGGTGGCAACAGGAAGGACAATGGGTACTGAGAGGTTGATGGTGCCCCCTATATTTAGGGATAAGCAAGTTAATCAACACATATTAAAAACAATTTTGAAGAGATCACTTGTCTTTATCCAAAGCGACATACAAATGAGGAGAACAACAGAAGCAGTTAAACCAACAAAAGGGCAACAATATGTAAATGGTGTGACAAGTCCCAGTTAGTCTAGCACTTTTTTTTTTTAAACAAATAGAAAAAAATATATAGATAGTATCTTAAAAATGGCTAAAGACAGGAAAGAGTTAGACAGGTCATTACAACAGCAAGGAACAATCAAGATAAAGGTCCGTGAAAGTGATTTTGTGCCATTTTGGTGCCGTTCACTTGCAGAACCCAAATGCAATTTTAAAAAATAAGCATTGGTGAGTATATGAAACTGTGTCACTTGCCATGTGGCTGGTAACATTTTTATTAACTCTTATTAATTAATTTTTATTAATTCTAACAATGTATCAAACTGCCAAAGTCACGCCGCCCAGCGGTGAACCATTGAAATTTCGAAACACTTATGGTGTAACGAAGCCTCGTTTACTGAAATCACGTGACTTTGGCAGTTTGATACGCGCTCCGAATCATGATTCAAAACAAAAGATTTGTAAAGCTTCAAAAAAAGCTTCATGAAGCAGTGTTTTGAAATCGCCCTTCACTAGATATTGTTGAATAAAGTTGTTATTTTGTTTTTTTGGTGCACAAAAAGTATTCTCGTCGCTTCATATCATTAAGGTTGAACCACTGTAGTCACATGAACTGTTTTAAATATGTCTTTAGTAGCTTTCTGGGCATCTGAAAGTGTTGATTATCTTTCTGGCAATGGAGGCCTCACTGAGCCATCGTATTTTATCAGAAATATCTTAATTTGTGTTCAGAAGATGAACAAAGTTCTTACGGGTGTAGAACGACATGAGGGTGAGTAAATAAAGACAGATTTTCATTTTTAGATGGACTAACCCTTTAAATTTCTGTACCTGAAAACTACTCTCAGACCTACCTGAAAAAACTGAAAAGCACTGTTTATTTCATTTGTATCTTCATTATATTGTATTTATTTGTGCTTTTGCTTATAATCAGATTATTTGTTCTTATTTTATTACTGACCGTTTTAGCTGTGGTATCGACATTGGAAAAGAGAATTGTGAATTTTCACTGTTATCTCAAATTTTGGTGTCGTAACTGCCTGTTTTTGCAAAAACAGTTTTATGGCCAGTAAAAAATATTCATGGTTGGTACATTTTCATAAGTCACCGACCATTGGCAGGTGTGGCAAAAAGTTAGTTTTAGGCCCTGGGTATAAGGGTGCAGAGCCAGTGGTTTTTCTGTAGGTAAACATCAGTGCCTTGAATTTGATGCGAGAGCCTATTGGTAACCAGTGTAAACTGATGAAGAGAGGTGACGTGCTCATTAGCATCATTATCCATCATTAGCTGCCTGCTCTGCTTAATGCTGCTAACAATGTATCTCAGTACACTCAATGTTATTTGCTTGCATACAATTGAAAATACTGCCTCCTCCCCTAACCGATGTTTGCCGAGCAACCCAATTAAACCAACAAAGCGTGTGAATTTCACAGGAAGCCAGATCATTGCATCATTCGGTCTCCTGAAAGCAGCACTGGCACCTGTTATTTTATGCATGAAACATCTTCTAAATAACAGTGCAAAGCTCAGATCAGCCTTCTGCTGGTGGTACCATCGCCAACATAAAGACGATTATCCTGACTAATTGTGATTGCTTGTGTGTAGAATAAAAATGAGTTGTGCTAATAATTGGAAGGAGATGTTTAGCACTGCAACAAGAGACTGCTGATGGCTTAAACATTTGAGACACCTTTTTAAATGTGTGTGCTTGTATGTTACCATCCAGAAGGGTGTTGAAGTGAATGACTTGTAGGTATTCTCTCTCCCTCATGAAGCCCTTTAGAGGGCTGGCCCATCCTTCAGCCAACACCTGCACCCACTGTAAGTCCAACTACACACACAAATACAGAAAGCTGTGTTTACAAACGGAACAGTTAGCTAATATCATATTCTTCAAAATGTCTGTTCTGATTGATTGCCTGTAGGAAGGATTATGTAACAACTCTGGAATAATAAGTGAGAATACGTTTAAGGAACAGAATTTAAAATCATTATTGTTGTGGGTTTCTGGAATACATTTGCATTGTAATAAGGGAACACTGTTCACAGCTGCCGTGTGTCATCCTGTCAATAATTCACTCATATTTATGAATACATGAACATGAGTGGTCCCTGACCTTGAGGACTACTGCTACTGGTTACCTTGGTGATACTGATAGAGGGCAGGGTGTTGGCGTCTGCCTGCGCCAGCTTGAGTCTGTTCTCAGGAACAAACAGTTCATTAATCTCCTCTATAACTCCACTGGGAATGATGCTCTGAGAAAGAGAGAGAAAGAGAAAGAGAGATCAAAGGGTTGAATGAAAAAAGTATCTTCCAGCTAATGGCTTGTACAAATGTTACCTTGAGCTATTTCGATCTGACCCTTAAAAAAGACTTTCATTGCTGTAATTGCAATATAATCAGGTTTGTTCAGTAATAGTAGAGAACTTTCTTGTAAAAAAAAAAAAAGTAGTTCATTTAAATTTTACAACATGAAGTACAACATGAAGTTTTTAGGGTTTTTGTTCCAGTTATTAATGTGGAGGTGAATAGTATAGTGTATAATAATTACACTATAATAAGTGTATAATAATTTGTACTATAATAGTATAATTTTTTCTCTTACATAACATTTGCTTCAGGCTTCACTTGGAATATAACACATTTGTTCAGCCTAGGAAAATTGACATCTTCAGTCTTTATTAAAATATTATTAAAGATTTGTAAGCACATTGCATTGTTGAGCTTGGAGGCAAACAGTTTTATTTGCGATAACACAATGAAACATGCAAAATTATCCCCTCCGGACATCACTTTTGTATGGAGCCCTTATAAGGACATGGTGAATGAAAACATGAGATGGGAGGAAAAATGATTATGCTTTTGCATTCCACTGAGAAACTTTGCATTTACTTTGCTTCTTTTTTTTTAAATACAAATAAGAAATGTTGGGGGGAAAATAACACTTTTAAAAAATGAAACTGAAAATGAAAGGCAAGTAACCATCTTGCGAGTGAGTAATTTAATCATTCATTAAAACGATTCGTTCCAATGGCTGATTCATTCAAGAATGAGGCAGTTGTTTATGAATGGATCATTGAATCTTTGACTCAACCAATTTGTTCAAATCGCTGAATCATTCAGTAATGAAAACAAGACTGAGTGATGCGCTATGGTTCTGCCGCTGTGATCTTTGAACTATTTTTGCTGCTGAAATAGAACAAAAACAGTCAAAGTTATAATCGAGATGTTGTCTAACAAAATCACCGTACACATAAGATAAAGACAGTTGCTGTGATTTTAGATATAAAAATGATCTCTCAGGTTAGAAGCAGCGATTGTATTTAATTTGTTCCCGGACAGAGCACACAGATTCAACTGAAAGCGTTGCTGCTCTCAGCCACATTAAATTTGTCACAAGGTGCTTTCTTAGGAAAAACCCAATTTTACTCCTCCAGGTCCCAACCTGCCACTATGCAAAGCAAACCGTGTTACCGCAATTTTGCACCGGCTGGAGGCAATTACCTAACTGGTTCCACGTGTGTAAAAAATAAATAAATAAATAATTTATTATGTCTTTAAATTCACTTCTGATCAGATCAAATGTATCCTTGCTGAATAGAAGTATTCATTTCTTTGACCCCAAACTTCTGAACAGTAATGTATGTATTTTTTCCAAAGGAAAAAATATTACACATGGGGTTGGAACTACATGAGGGTGAGTAAATAATGATATATTTTTATTTTTGGGTGAACTGTCCCTTAAAGGTGCCCAAGAACGTTCTTTCACAAGATGTAATATAAGTCTAAGGTGTCTCCTGAATGTGTCTGTGAAGTTTCAGCTCAAAATACCCCATAGATTTTTTTAAATTAATTTTTTTAACTGCCTATTTTGGGGCATCATTAACAATGCACTGATTTACACTCGGCGCCGCCCCCTTAAATCGCGTGCTCCCTGCCACATGAGCTGTCGACTATTACAGCGCATTACAAAGTTCACACAGCTAATATAACCCTCAAATGGATCTTTACAAGATGGTCATCATGCATGCTGTATGCATGCTTCGAATTATGTGAGTAAAGTATTTATTTGGATGTTAAAGTTTTATTCTGAGTGAATTTGAGGCTGTCCTCCGTGGCTAACGGCTAATGCTATACTGTTGGAGAGATTTATAAAGAATGAAGTTGTGTTTATGAATTATACAGACTGCAAGTGTTTAAAAAATGAAAATAGCGATGGCTCTTGTCTCCGTGAATACAGTAAGAAACGATGGTAACTTTAACCTCATTTAACAGTACATTAGCAACATGCTAACGAAACTTTTAGAAAGACAATTTACAAATATCAGTAAAAATATCATGATATCATGGATTATGTCAGTTACTATTGCTCCATCTTCCATTTTTCACTGTTGTTCTTGCTTACCTAGTCTGATGATTCGGCTGTGTGCAGCTCCAGACGTTAACTGGCTGCCCTTGTCTAATGCCTTTTATAATGTTGGGAACATCATGGGCTGGCATTATGCAAATATTGGGGCGTACACCCCGACTGTTACGTAACAGTCAGTGTTATGTTGAGATTCGCCTGTTCTTCTGAGGTCGTTTAAACAAATGAGATTTATATAAGAAGGAGGAAACAATGGGGTTTGAGACTCACTGTATGTCTTTTCCATGTACTGAACTCTTGTTATTTAACTATGCCAAGGTAAATTCAATTTTTGAATCAAGGGCACCTTTAAAGAAAGAACCAGATTCAATTTTACTACAACTAGAGTAAAATATCCTGCTCTATCTAGATATGTAGCCATAGGCTTGTAATATCTATCAATGGCTTCAACCTTGGACTTCTGACCGTAAGGTACTTAAAAGATAAAGGTACATGCACCAATTGGGAAACAGTATATTTTCAAGCCTGAGTTTAGCTCCTGACTAACCTGCTCCTTTAACAGATCCACCACCTGTTGAATGCATTCGTTCACTGTGAGCTCTCCAGTCCTCAGAATAAGATCAGGAGCTTCTGGACTCTCATACTCAGAATCTATGCCGGTGAAGCCTGAGCAAGAAATGAAGCAAGGAAAACAGGGGAAGATGGAAATGAAAGAAGAATGTTGAGTATTATGGTTAGTCTGCTCTGTTTGCAGGCTGTTTTCATGTCTCTATGATTTTCTGTTGTTTTGTACATCTTTTTTTCCACTGTTTTTTCATATTACCTTTAATCTCCCCAGCTCTTGCTTTTTTGTAGAGTCCTTTAACGTCTCTGCTCTCGCACACCTCCAGAGGAGCGTTCACATACACCTCAAAAAATGGCAAACCTGCTTTCCCATGGATGCTTCGGGCCTCCGCACGGTCCTGTAGAGTAAAGATGTTGAGCATTATGAATTTTATGGAACATTTTATTAAAAATGGTCAAATGGACCCTTTGTTCTGCAGTGCATTCATCCATTTGATTTGAAGAAACCTTGCATACATTTTGAAAACTTTCTAATAATGTTGTGATTTTGGTTTGATCTTTTGATTCAAATCAAACCCTAGTTCAACCAATTTCTCCGTATTAGTGATAAAATGATCAAGTCGCTGGTGTAGTTGCTCACTTTGGTGAACGGCGAGATGAAACTTGTAATGCAAACAAGCCCAGCATCTGCAAACAGTTTGGCCACCTCAGCAATACGCCTAATATTCTCCTCTCGATCTTCAGAAGTAAAGCCCAGGTTCTTATTTAGGCCGTGACGGATGTTATCACCATCCAAAGAGTAGCAGGGAATGCCGTGAGAGACCAGATATTCCTCTAAAGCGAAACCCACTGTTGTCTTACCAGCCCCTGATAGACCTGCATACAAACACACACACAAAGGCAATGAAATAAGAGATTCCTTACACTTGGATATAATTTGAAAAAGATTTTTTAAAGAAATTAAAACATTAAATTGATTAAAAGTGACAGTAAATACATTTATATTGTTAACATAATGACAGTTTCTACAAATATATTAAACAGCACAACTGTTTGTCATTTTTCATCACAGAAATAACTTACATTTTTAAATGTGTTAAAATCGAAAGCAATTATTTTAAATTGTAACAATATTTCACAATATTGCTGTTTTTACTGTATTTTTGATCAAACAAATGCAGCCTTGGTGAGCATTAAAGAGAAATCTTACTCTAACCCCAATCTTTTGAATGGTAGTTTAGAAAACAGTAAAATTAGGTAAAATAATGATAAAATTAAAAAAAAAAAAAAAAAATGAAATTGTGATTAATCTTATTATGTTTCACCTTTTTTTTAAGTAAAGAAAAAATTGTGCATAATGTGTGCAAGTTGTATGAATCCAGTATAATATGATTTGGTATTCATGAACGGTACTTGATCCATAATGATGGGACAGTGGAGGTACATAAGACAAAAACAAAAACAATTAAAAACTTGTTAGTCAGTGCTTAGTCTGGGTTTAAAGCTCAGATCATCTTGATTTACAGGTGTCACAGGTTTGTGTAATTATTTCCCTATGTAAATCTGCTTTTAAACCTGACATCTTGTGTTAGTGTTTTTGAACTGAAGTGTGTTGCAAGTTTTGCATTATGTATTTGTATTTACTGTTGTGTGTGTGTCCATGCATTACCTGTGAGCCAGACTGTACATCCTCTGAAACCTCCTCTGGTTCCCACGACCTGCCCCCTCTTGCTGCGGCTGACATGATGAGCCTGGTATACCACATTAGTGGACTTGTGCAGGTCCTATAAACACACACACATGCATACCAATGTTTAGAACAAATTTTGGTGAAGTATTAGTATTTTATATACTGTACCTGAGCACAGGAATACACAATGAGCATTAATACTCCATTTACATTT
This sequence comes from Megalobrama amblycephala, assembly GCF_018812025.1. Taxonomy (NCBI): domain Eukaryota; kingdom Metazoa; phylum Chordata; class Actinopteri; order Cypriniformes; family Xenocyprididae; genus Megalobrama; species Megalobrama amblycephala. Next base: position 21,489,312 of record NC_063048.1, read on the forward strand.
ACGCTATAATAATTGAACTACAAGCAACAGCACAATTAAATACAGTGCTTTTCAGGTATCTAACAGTAGTTTTCAGGTACTGAAAATATAAAACTGCATATTATCTTCACTGCACTGTAAACCCGAATAAACCCGAAAATTGAAGCAATCAGTTGCCTCAAAATTTTGAAGTTTCAAAATTCAAAAGTTTAAGTAAAAACTGGCAGATTTTTATTTTGTATTCATACATTTTAGTTGTGCTTAACTTAAAAATGTTTGAATGCACTCATACATTTATCTTAAAATTTTCATCTAACCTCGATGCGAACATTTAACTTAGCTAGCTATAACAAGCTAATTCAGAAAATGCTAATTAGCTAACATGATAACAATAGCATGGTATAGCACTTGCTGAACAAGTACAGCAATCTAAAGCATTTGATATACTTGCTCTCAAACTAAGCCACATGCACCACTTGTCACCATGATGGTAACTCTCCAAAAACCCACATTAACAGAAACTCTTCTGAATTAGCATAACAAAACATTACTCACTACTAAATCTCCAACTTATCATTAACCTTGCACAAAAAACACTAAATTTTAGCATTTATTCTCCCTTTCAAGTGCCATGGGCAAAGCATGCTGGGAAATAGTAATCTCAGCACAGTTTCAGTTAAACTTAAGTTCGTCTACATTAACTCCCGGTTTCACAGACAAGGCTTAAGCTAGTCCTAGACTAAAATGCGTGTTTGAGCTGTTGTAACTGAAAGCAACTTGTACTACTTAAATGCCTTAATTGAACTAAGACCTAATCCTGGCTTAGGCTAAGCCCTGTCTGTGAAACTGGGCCTAAAAGAAATAAGTTTATAAAACTTTTTTTTTATTGTTTTATAAAACAGCTGAAAACAGCTTTCGAGAGCACTTAACATAAAAAAAAAAATCTTTTACTTCCTTTAAACCCTCCCTATTCTTAAGAAAACACCAAATTCATTCATTGCAAATTCATGTCAACACCATTGCTGAGTATTTTCTCTTTAAAACTGCAGTGAAAAAAGACTGCTGCAAATCACAGGTGTCTGTGATGTCACAAACCACCTTGTAACCAATCACGTCAATGTGCCGGTGGGATTTAGCATATCATTAACAGCAAACTAGCAGGGGAGTCTCTAGAAGAGCCAGGTTATCCCAGTCCATTTTTCTGTTGATATGAAAAATGCAGATTTAGCAATCTGGCGGGTACATGATGTTTATTACGATGTTATGATGAACTATCTCCACTGACGTTCTGAGATCAATGTCTGACTCTGAGATGGTGAACAGGAACATGGTTTGTGTAACATTAGCAACACATTATTAGCTGTGTGATAGTCAAGCAAACGCATAAGCATATTAATTACCGTTATGTGTCCAATGTTGTAAAGAGTGATACCATTGTGCAGAGTTTACCTTTTTTCATAGGGAAAAAAAATGTTTAAATATGTAGGGGGGGACTTTAAGACATAACCGACTATGTTTGCTAGAATACTCGCCGAGACAGGCATGTTGAAATACTTTTGGTGTGATTTTTGTCCGTTTAAGCACAAGACTTGAAAGAGAACTTAGTATTTGCGAGCTGTCTGAGATAAGCGTGTGCGCACCTTGGATGAGTACACACACAAATCTTTTTTTTTTTTAAAAAATCCAATATATCTATATTATTCTTAAAGATGAAACAGATATAAGCAGAATCATAAATACTCAATAAATCCATAGTGAAGAAAATCCATAGTGTGCTGATAAGAATTAACTGTTACTGTAGGAAATGTACAATAGATATAGGGTATGATGGAATAAGCACTCAAATTGGGAGTTATTAATACAATGTGGTTAGTGTTCAGTCATTGTAGCCGTAACTTTCTACATGTCCCTCTCTTACACACACTCATGAATTGTATTGCCTCAGCCCCCTGCAGAGCGCCTCACTGAGAAAAATACTAGGTTTGTGCAGGACAAGCTGCAGGAAATCCAACTCTGGTTTATAAACAGACCATTATATTCATTAACTAGGAATGTACCTGCATCAACTTTGGACAGGACAGTCACACCCCCATACACAGGGTCAGTTATAAAAATCATGTTGGCTATCACACGTCAGATAAAAAAGGATAAATCACGCAATAACAACTCAGTCAATTATGTAATTTAGCTGTATACTCTCTCACACACAGGCTTTTATTCATACCCCCGTCTCAAATTTACTTGTGGAGTGCTTGAAAGACAAATAGATTCATTCATTTCACAACCTACTGGTATCCAGTGAATCCCCCTAACAGACTACCTCTTTCAAACACACGCTTTTCCCTTTTATTTTCTCTGTTAAGCCAGACATGCAGTGCCAGTAGGCTTTTATGAATGAACTAGCCTAACAGCCTGAATATGTGAATGACTTGCATTAAATAAGCTGAATAATCTCTGACCTCTGAACAGAGTCTAACAGATTCTGGGTCTTTGTCTTTCTGACTGCAGATGTCATATTTCAGTAAATTCAAACACAACAAATCAGGGTTGAGAAATCTTGTTTGACGGTTTGTCTTATAAAAAGATTAATATCTGACTCTGACACCTGGCTATCTATCACGAAAGGAATGTGGAGGGACTTATTTATCCTTTTGAGTAGAAAATGACAGTGAAGGCAGCCATTTTAGCGGCTTTATTCCAGTTTTAATCACCAAAATGTTATTTTTTCAGCTATCACTTGAAGTGATTTCTAAAATTTTAAATTATATGTTAAAGGGTTAGTTCAGCCAAATATGAAAATTATGTCATTCATGACTCACCCTCATGTCGTTCCAAACCCGTAAGACCTTCATTCATCTTCGGAACACAGTTTAAGATATTTTAGATTTAGTCCGAGAGCTTTCTGTCCCTCCATTGAAAATGTATGTACGGTAGACTGTCCATGTCCAGAAAGGTAATAAAAACATCATCAAAGTAGTCCATGTGACATCAGTGGGTTAGTTAGAAGTTTTTGAAGCATTGAAAATACATTTTGCTCCAAAAATAACAAAAACTATGACTTTATTCAGCATTGTCTTTTCTTCCGGGTCTGTTGTCAATCCGCGTTCACTACTCCGCAGTGACGCTGCTGATGTGTTATCCGGTGCGCCCGAGCTTCGTTTACAGTCTGAGGGAGACGCATGCTGTAAACAAAACAACCTTCGCAAACATGTCTAAGGATTTTGACACAGAGGAAGACTTGCATTTTTTTGCTCAGCCATATTTATTTGAACCCGAATACACAGACGAAGAACTAAGCGATGGAAGAAGCTCCTACACAGCAGCAACCGCTGTCACAAGCAGCGTCACTGCGGAGTCGTGAACGCGGATTGACAACAGACCCGGACGAGAATACAATGCTGAATAAAGTTGTAGTTTTTGTAATTTTTGCCCCAAAATGTATTTTCGATGCTTCAACAAACTCTAACTGACCCTCTGATGTCACATGGACTACTTTGATGATATTTTTATTACCTTTCTGGACATGGACAGTATACTGCACATACATTTTCAACGGAGGGACAGAAAGTTCTCGGACTAAATCTAAAATATCTTAAACTGTGTTCCGAAGATGAACGGAGGTCTTACGGGTTTGGAACGACATGAGGGTGAGTCATTAATGACATAATTTTCATTTTTGGGTTAACTAACCCTTTAAAATGTATTGAAAACAGGCATTAAGAACTATTGTTTTAACTCCTCCATTTTACTCTTATCTTTGAGAAGGACTTTTTTTATATGAAGTTTAATACAAAGTTAAAAATTTATCTGTGTTTATAGGCTCAATATAAAGGTATATAGCCCACATACACGAAAAACACCCAAGTGTGATACTTTTTTCCAAGTCCAGGTTGCCTCACTGACTGAACTCTGATCCATGACGCTGATTAACTGACATGAACTCTAAAACAGAGCACAAGCATGAAGCATTTCATATTGTATGGAACTGCTATTTCCAAATATTACACAAAATAATCCTTTAATCTTTGTACAATTCTTGCTGATTTTAAGTGTGTATATATATGTACTTAAAATCAGCAAGAACTGTACAAATATTAGGAATAATGTTTTTTTCCCTCTCTAGCAGTGGTTTTGTATGTTGGTTTCAAACATTTATTTTTAAAAACATTCTTAAATTGCAACATTTTTTGTGAATTTGGTCCTCCAAACTATTCCAGGATTATCATATAGCGTTAACTATATAATAAAGGTAGATTTATCTAAAAGAATCGGGATGTCACATTATTTTAAATGGTATAAATGAATAGACAATTTATTAATTTCCGTACTTATTGTCAAAAATAATGGTTTTGTATTTCTGTATATTATAATTTATATTTTTTTTTTCACGAAATGAACATTCATAATTGTTTTAGTCTTTAAATTTAGCAACAAAGCCAAGTTTAATGACAGGTTCTCATTGTGACAACTTACCCCATATGCACCAAGGACAACGTGTGTTCAGTGAAATGTGCAATAAAGCTGGTAATGTTCAATAGAGTGTGAAAAGTAGTAAAAACGTGTGAAAACTAGGCACATTTCTGTTTAGTATTCATCAAGTTTACAGTACTATTTCAGTATAATGTACGCCGTCTAAATGTAAGTTTTTGGGTATTTGTAAAGCCAGTATGTCTAGCCTAACACAGACTTGAAGCAGACCGCTTGCCCAATATCTCCCCAAATGATCGGAGGCAGTTATATAACACATTAAAAAAAAGTTAGCTGACATTATGCGAAGCTCATGTTCCTGCATCTCAAACAACCCTTACTACACACACTTAATGCCTAAAGAACGACAAAGAAGAAAAATACAGCCTTGACAAAATAAACAAACAAGTTTTTCCAGCTACGGCTTTCTGTCTAATCTCACCGGTTTTAGTGTTGTGTTTCCAGGCATATCGCTCCGGTGAAGTGGGCTCTGGTTTGGACTCAGAGGCGGGACGGACTGAACGCGCAGGTGAACTCTTTGTAGCCTAGGTAGTTTGTGGAGAAGCAGAAAGAGAAGCGTTTTTAAGAGCGATACGAGACACGTCGCATTCCAACGGCCCAGCTTTCGTCCCACCTCCCGGGACCCACAATCTGCATACGACTGAATGGAGAGCAGTGTACCGGTATGAGACTGTAAGGCACGGAGGAGGAGGGCTCAAGAGCTACGGGATAGAAATGGGCGGAGAGAAGAATGAGAGGAGAAAAGAACCCCTTGTTCTGCGTTCATGTGTAAAATAAAAATGATTTTGGGCAGAGTGCAAATGATTAATGACTTTCAAGGAGTTTCTTTTTTTTCTTTTTTTTTAAATAGTCGTTAACTACCTAAAAGAATTATAAACAAAACGTTGTTTATGATATAGAAAAAAATAAAATGAAATTTCTTACCCGTTTCATTAGTTAATATGAAATAACAATGAACAATCTTTGTAAATGTTAATCGCAACATTTAGCCTACTAATATAGTTCTTAAGATCACCAGTTAGGCCTATCTGTTAACATTAGTTAATGCACTGTGAACTAACATGAACATGAACATTTCTATTAATGGTGATACAGAGGATCTTTTCGTCGACTGAGAAACCAAAGACTGTTAGTGAGTTTTTGAAATGAGTGCATGCGTAAGAACAACCCCCCTCCTTCACAGCTCATTTCGAGGGAACGCCTCCCAAAACTCGTGCACAAGTATTGGAACACGAGTGTTTACCACCGGCATTCACTGTGTCGTGTTAGTGGATTCATTATGTCGGACTCACCGCAGGTGACTCATAATCTGCAGTTGTTACTCCTGTCTCCTGACAAAAACATTGCATGCGGCGCCTGTGGAGTGTGGAAAGTTACTGGAGCGCGCAGCCGCGCACGTCTCTCACAAGGAACGTCATGGCAGTGATTGACAAGCCAGAGGGCCAATCGTTTACGCGATGATCAAGTAAACGATTGTCTGATGTTTTGAAGGCTCTACCTCGTGCACAGATTATGTATATTAATATTATTCCTTTCAGTGCAACTAATAAATAGTCTTTTATCAGTTAGTAAAGACAGTTTCAAGTAATATTGCAAAAATGTATAAAACAAAACATCCTCTGTAGCACCTTTAACTAGCAATAACAAAGGTTAATAATTTCTTTAAAAAAAAAAAAAAAATAGTTTACTAGCTAGTTTATGTTAGTTAATGAATAAACTAATGTTAACAAATGAGACCTGAGAAGGTGCAGTTTAATGTATTTCTGTAACAAACTGACAAATCATGTAAAATCTTTTAAAGTCTCCCAAAACTTTGTCCATTGAGTTTCCCTGACATTTCCAGTCCTTCCTGATAAAAAATGTAAAAACATTTTAAAGTAATTGCACTCACAAATAGTAATTTCTAGTCTAATAGTTGATCATAACTACAAGTCATTCACTATAGACATTTCCATGACTTTTTTTTTTTTTCAATTTCCATAAAGATAAAACAAATGTATGTTGTAGTGTTTGAAGTGTAGCCTTCATTTTATTGGCCTTCATTATAGGAACAAAACTGCATGCAAATTCAATCCACTTTTAAATGTAGTCTGCAAACTGCATTTTATATTGGCCAAAACAGTCTTTGGTTTGAACAGATCATATTAAATTATATACAATCGACTGAGAAATGAACAGAAATACTGTAGTAGTAAACAAGAACAAAAGCCTCAGGAGTCTCTACCAAAACCAGTAATTTACAATTCAATCATGTAAACAGAGTACAATCACTGGTTCATTGCTTAGAAATGCAGCCATGATAAAATGTTATCTTCTATATTTTTTAAATGTAAATACCTTTACTAAACGTGACATTGTAGTACTGAAATATTTTTTATGTGAAATGTAAAAAGTGCTTATTTTGTTTGTTGGTCAAAAATTATTTGTCTTTTATTGCCTGTAATATGTCCTTTTTTAAAGTTCACTATTTTGAAATTTTTGGTCTCTTTTTGGTCCATTCATAACATCAGTAAGTGATACTGTGGGGGTAAATTTGGTAATACAGGTACATTTTTTTAGATAGTATGTATATATAATGTCTATCTTTTTCTATCATATACTGTTCTACCAAGAGTAAAATGTAATATAACCTATTTGAAATATTTTTTATTTTCTTTTTGCCAGTTGATGCTCACAGTGTCAGTGAGCTGGCCTTTGTGAGTCGTATTGTTTGTTTATCTTCATGAATAGTTCATTTTACACACAGTCTCTTGGTCACATCCATCCAGCAGAGCACGGTAGCGTTTCTTCACATCCTCATACATAGGGACGGGGTCGGTAAGTCCAGGCAAGGTCAAAGATTTCTCATTGAGTCGCACACCCATTCTAACCCCCTCCGGGCATTTATACAGCACTACCAGTAGATTGGCAGCATATGGCACAATGTGCCCACTGCGAAATGTTCTATTCTGTTGGGTTGCAAAGTTAGTTGATTTGAGAGGGGTGTCATCCTTGAAGAGATCCAGCAGGGTGAGGAGGGGCATCAGCGTCTCAGCATGGCCGACCTGCACTGTTACAGCCTGCAATACAGTACCATCCGAGCTGAGAGAGAGAGAAGACAATAAGTAAAATGGAATTAAAGGGTTAGTTCACCCAAAAATGAACTTTCTGTCATTAATTACTCACTCTGATGTAGTTCCACACCTGTAAGACCTTCATTCATCTTTGGAACACAAATTAAGATATTTTTGATGAAACCCGAGAGGTTTTTTATCTCCCATAGAGAGCAACATAATTACCGTCATTCATATTAATAGTTCTCCCACATTACAAAAAATTAAATAGGCAAATATATTTTAAACCATTTAATAATTTTGTTTACATAATATTATTAACAGAATTGTAACTTTTAAAATATATTTTTTAAACACTTTAACAAATGTGTTAAAAAACATTGCGCTAGCAACAGCAAGATCATGGGCTCGATCCCCAGTGAACTGAACATGGATGAACTAATAAAAAAAAAGTATGCCTTCACTGTGTAAGTTTATTTGAATAAAAAGCATCTACTTAAAGCTTATATATGTAAATACCCTCAAGGTGAGCAACAAATTTCTATCTGGATACTTTAGATCAGGCGTGGGCAATTTTTTGAGATCCTCCAATCAGAATGCAAGCAGCCGATCACGTGACCGACTTGGAGATTTCAGAAAAAAATTTAAACAAGATGGCGGCCTCTCAGCGGCAGTGGAGCAAAGAAAAGGAGAGTGAACTTATATCTTTTTACGTTGGTAAGTTGTCATGTGTCAACCCAAAACAGAGAATTTACCTCATTTAATGCTTAAAACACCAAGTGTCCAATTTAATGTCTGTTTGCTGGAATTTTGCCATTGAATATTTTCAGTCAAATACTAAAAAGACACAGTTTGATGATGTCTGTAGTGGAGTAGGCTTGTATGCAGGGCATATGGCATGTGAATGTAGCTTTTGACACGATTGACGTGGGTTTGAATCCGCCTTTTGCCAAACTCACTCTTCTCCCTCTTCCTATCACAAATCAGATCGGAAAGGCATTTATATTTAATAAAAATGAAGAAGATATTTGAAAAGTTGAAATAAAGTGCCCAACAAGTGTTTATAATAAAGTATTTATTGGGTTGGCAATAGATTTTCTCCTTTCTGATTAGTTGCTGCTATCTGTCCGTTGCCCTAATAAGTTGCCCTGTCTCATCAGTTTGCCCGTTGATGGCAACATTGCTCAAAAAGTTGCCACGTGTATCATCACCTTGAGAGTATTTGAGAAACTGACATAAAACACATTAAAAAATGTTTTTAATTTGGGTATGTGCAGCTGCCTTTAGCCACGAATGTATGCGGGTCAAATTGACCCGCTAACATCATAATTGTTTTAGAAGTTTTGTATGCACATTCCACAACACATCAATGTATTGACACTTTACAAGCATGTTCATAACCCTAAATGAGAAAAGTAACAAATTCGAGCAGAAAACCATAATTTATCCAGTATTTCAGACAACTCAAAAAAACTAAATGGGTCAAATTCACCTGCAACCTAATACAATAGCTAATCCTGCCACTAAAAACAATGCAATATAATACTCTACATAATCTACCTTAAAAATAGTCCTGAATGCATGTCCTCCAAGTTTAAGAAAGAGTTATCTCACATTGCCCTTTCATTACAAAGCCCAACCTACTTGAATTACAAAATGGAAGGGATTTTTAGATGGCATGAGAGCATATACGTCACTGTGGGTTTGTCCCTTCCTACTGTTTGCTACCACTGATTGTAGAGGAGTGCTCCACAACCTTTGAACATGAACAAAGGTGATCATTGAAAAGAAAAAAAGAGAAAAATCTATATACATATATCAACGTCCATGTCTTTATACTGAGAACAATGTGAACGTGAACAGGGAGTTCACAACTCAAAACCCAACTTATTGCAGAAGAGAACCAGCAATAAACACCACCTGCACCACGCAATCATTCATAAAATCATTCATAAAGCACATTGATCATAAATGGGCCGGTGCAGGGATTTCTAAATATGTATTTTAAAGCCATCACGTCATAAACATACATTTGAGAGAGCCAATTAAAAGCTAAACAAACAACAAACTTTCACCGCAAATAGGCTGATCAATTGGCAAATGGAGGAAGATTTGTCAGAGATGATGTCAGTACAAAGTAATATTATGAGTTTTAGTCTACACAGAACATGGTTTCGCATTCTACTTTTGCGGAATTAGCATGACACAGCACTTTAAAAACGCATAGTTTATCTTTCAGAAAATGCATCTCTTGCATTTTTTTCATTGCACTACTGAATCACCACTTAAATGTACTTTGAGAATTCTGACTGTTTAAAAACTGGTTAACAATTGAGGGTAATTTTTTTCTGTTGTCCAACACAATTGCGAGAACTTCAGAAGATGCAACATCTGGATCAACATGCACATTCCCAAATTACTACATATCCTAATTATTGTTAATACGTAATTCATTTTTCCAAGAGCTCATTGCTTCTACATTCAATTAAACTGCTAACAGTGATTGTAAATTAATTGCCTAAATTATTACATTATTTGCTAACTGCATTCTTTAAATTGTAATGTTGACATGCATTATCTGTAAAGCTGCTTTGAAACAATATTTATTGTGAAAAGCGCTATACAAATAAATGTGAATTGAATTGAATATAACATATGACTGTTTTTATGTTTTCCTTTTACAAAAACTGCTCCAAATAAAATGGTGTAAACTGTAAACCTGAAAAAAGATGTCAGGACTGGTAACTTGCTTGGTTGGCAAGAACATCATGTCTCAGATGGGCCTGATTGGTCAAACATTTGTAGAGTTGTAGAATATTATAAAAACATTTGTAGAACATTTTTAAAAATGCACTCAATTGATCTAATGTTGCAACATCCTTCTGACATCAAGCAGTGGGTTTCTAAATAACAGGTACCCTGGAAAATGACAGATGCTTAGGCTTTTCTCACACATGGTAACCAAAACACAACATTGCCAGGGTTCAGTGGAACTATCTGAAACCACTTCTTTAGAATTAAAAACAGATCTTAAAATGACTATGAAAAAAATCTAAGTTAACACCTGTCTGAATATTACAGCCTAAAGAATTTAGTTCTGTCAGGGACATTCATATCTGTCTACAATATTTTACCACCTAATTGAGTATAATCATTCGATTTGCTTTTTTACTATTACCTACTTTTGCATTTGCTTAGTTATCACCATCAAAAACGGAAAAGAAAAAAACAGCCTGATTATCTATAAGCGACTGAAAACCTGTTTGGTTGGATTTCTGGAAATGTTAAAAGGTTGATTAAAAAAACTATCTGTAACTATCATTACTCACTGTCACGCTGTTCCAAACTTGTATGACCGTCTTTTTCCTTCAAACACTAAAGAAGTTTAGTATAATGTTCAAGCTGCTCTTTTTAATTAACACTTGTATTCAGCAAGAACACATTAAACTCATCAACTACAAATAAATAAATGCTGTCCTTTTGAACTTTCTATTCTTCAACACTTAATATTCAACATTGTTGAACGCTGTTGTATGTCAACTGAACTGGACAATGGCATTTTTTTGTTTTTTTTTGCAAAACTGCTTCATAGATGAAATTTAATAATTGATCATCTTTACAATGGATCGGAATCAACTGACTTCAACTGAACGGCAGCTGAAATGCATTATTTTCCAGTTATCATCAAAGTTGCTTTGAAACAATCTGTATTGTATAAATCGCTATATAAATAAAGGTGACTTGACTTGATCAAAGAATCTAGAAAAAAAGTGTTTTCTGGCACGGGGACTGGCCGGGCAAAACATCCATAGAACTGCATTACAGGTCTGTCCATTTTCCATCTCAAAAGAAGAAAACTAAAATATGTGAATAAAATGCAAGTTTTGGGCACCCATGATCCATATCCAGCACCTGCTGCAGTATTTCAATCACTAAAAACAGTGAAATGTTCTAAAACACCTAACGTGAAAAACACTTAAATAAGTGATATTGAAAGAACAAATTCAGCATACACCTAATTGATGATGAGTACTATATACAGGCAAGATGAGCCCAGAACACAATGTGTTAAAAGGTTGTGTTTTATTTATAAAGGTTTTCTATGGGAAAACGCTTAAAAAGAAAAAGTTTTGTTTATATTCTGGGTTAAACTGCTTGCCTGTCCTTTACATTCAATGCTGTTTCAAAATTCTGGCCAGTTGGCAAGACCTAGAACATCATAATCAACTGCAGGTGGTAGATCCTTTTCCTATTTAGCACCCAAACTTTGGAACAGACTTCCTAGCATTGTTCAGGAGGCAGACACACTCTTGTCAGTTTAAATCTAGGTTAAAAACCCATCTCTATAATCTAGCATACACATAACACCCAATCACATTTCTATAATTCAAATCCCTTTGGATTGTTAGGCTGCATGAATTTGGTCAACTGGAACTGGGAACATTTCCCATAACATCCGATGTACTTGTTACATCATAAGAGGAATTTCATCTACACTAATATTAGTCTCGCTGTCTCATCCTTATCCCGAGGTTACCTTAGTCAGATGGATCCGGTCTGTATCTAGATGGTGGACCTGCACCTAGAGATGACCACAAAAGCCCTGAATGTCAGCAGAGACCCCTGCAACTAGACAAGCCCTAGAGACGGTTTCCCCTGTAAAGACCTTGTCGACCCAGCAGTCATCGATCTTCAGCCAAGACCACGAGAACCAAACAAATACAGACCCTATGGTGAGCTTCAACTCCTCCTCCCAGCATATGCCGACGTGAAGGAACAGGATGAAATATTCTGAATGATATCAATCAATTCTGACTTGTGACGCAGCCTGGTTCAAACCATGTTCAAACCATGTTCGTTCATTTGGCCAGACTGAACCTGGTTTCTTCCGAAAAAATTTTTCTCCATTCTGACAACTGATGGAGTTTGGGTTCCTTGCCACTGTTGTATTTGGCTTGATTAGTTGGGGACACTTAGTATTCAACAATATTATTGATTTAACAGCACTGACACAATCGGATGAGAACTGAGCTGAGCTGGATGATGACATCACTGTTTTCTCCAGACCTGCTTTACAGCTGAATTGAACATCATTTCATAACTGATGAACTTTACACAGTCATTGAACTGAACAGAACTGACTTCAGCTGAACAATGACACTTGCCTTTTTAGAGCTGCGTTACAGCAGAATTGAATTCTGTAAGCATCATTGACAATTATTGTCTGTATTGTATAAACGCTATATAAATCAAGGTGACTTGACTTGATCTGCCTATCAGAAACTCTAGATGACGCATGCTGATAGGTCCTTAAAAGATTAGTTCACTTTATAATGAAAATTCCCCCAAGCTTTACTCACCCTCAAGCAATTCTAGGTGTATATGACTTTCTTCTTTCTGATGAACACAATCAGAGTTATGTTATTAAATATCCTGATGCATCCAAACTTTATAAAGGTAGTAAACAGAAAACAACGAGTTTGAAGCTCAAAAAGTGCATCTATCCATCATAAACATATTCCACACGGCTCCACACGGCTGAGTTTGTGTAAGAGAAATATCCATATTTAACAAGTTATAAAGTAAAATATCGAGCTTCCGCCAGAACGCCTTCCGTGTTCAACTTAGAAAGAAAGTGTAAAACTCTTGCAGTTCAAAACGCTTACGCAATGTCCTACGCCTTCCCTTTTCAACTTAAGGAAAACGTGTAACTGACGCAATGTCCATCTTCTTAAGTTGAATACGAAAGGCGGTGGACGGTGCGTAAGTTTGGATGCATCAGGATATTTATAATATAACTCCAATTGTGTTCATCAGAAAGAAGAAAGTCATATACACCTAGGATGGCTTGAGTGTGAGTAAAGCTTGAGGTAATTTTCAATTTAAAGTGAACTAATCCTTTAACTCAATTTAACTCAATCAATCACCTTTCTCTATAGGCCTCAGCTGATTGGCTACTTATAACGCTGGAACCAATGAGCTTCCTGCTCAACCTTCAGATACTTGGTCAGCATTTTCTGTATCAGTTGCAGCGCACTTTCAGAAACCCACCGCCTTCCTCCACCTCTATAGATCTGTTATGGGTAATTCATGTATGCAATTTTGTACAGCAGCAGCATGTCATACTTGCTCACAGCAGCTTGTTGTGTATGTACTGGCAGTAGCAAGTCCTGTACTTACTTTGACTTGACTTGATCAGTAATATTTCACAATATTACAGTTTTGTTTTCTCAAAAAAAAATGTAGATTTGGTGAGTACAGGAGTCTTCTTTCAAAAAACAAAAACAAAAAACCTACCCAACTCCAATCTTTTGAATAGTTGTGTAATTATGAACCATACATTAGCTTTGTGTGAAATACAGAGTAAAATTTACAGTGAGGCATACATTCAGAAGCATTTCATCAAATAAATTTCATAAATATGAATAATTATCCACATTCTTTATAGGGACAACAGCAGTCGAGACATTCTGTTTGGAACAACAGGAAGGTGAGTAAATGATGGCTTTTTTCATTCAAACAGCAGAGCAATGTCAAAGACATGGGTTTGGTTTCCAGAGAATGGCTTGGCGTCTGCCAAATGCATAAATGTAAATGTAAGGACGCATATCCTTATTTGTGGATACCCTCAGCCATGTAAATTTATGACACACATCTCCCACACCCAAGTTTGCTTAACTTTCAGTATGACATTCAAACACAAAAAAGGATGTGTAACAGACCAAAGAGAATGAACAGGGGGATTGCTGAGTATTACACAAGAGAATTATATCACTCTAGTTCCTGTTCATATGTTGTGTATTCTGTGTAATGTGTTGTGTGGGGCTCTGTGTGTGAAGTGGGCAGTGGGTGTGAGGCGTATTTGTATTATGATGCTAGTTAGGCTATATATTTAACTAGAAATACAGATTTTATGCATGCTCAACTGCTCTCAAATAGCAATATTACTGGTTAGACAAACACTTGTATTTGGGGTAGACAACAATGGTTACTAAGAGGTTTGACGGTCAGTATCAGACAGGAATGGATCAAACAACGGGCAGGTAACCAAAGTCAAAGTCAATGTCCTTCTCATGACAGGCGTGAGCAATGCCTGGAACCAGGGTGACAGATAATATCATCAACTCTGTTCTCTCAGGTTACACAAGTTTTTTTTTTTTTTTCTTCCTTCTCATCTAAGACACTTTTTTGATCACACAATGCCCAATTTTTCTGATTTTTTTTTTTTCCAAGTTTGGGGTAAGAAAGAGGGTTTTTAAAAAAAAGAAATTAATACTTTTATTGAGCAAGGGCACATTAAATTGATCAAAAGTGACATTAAAGTCACTTATAATGATACAAAAGATTTCTTTTTTCAAATAAAATTTATTAATGCTTTCTGTTCATCAAAGAATCCTCACAGTATCACGGTTTCCACAAAAAAAAACAAATAACAACAGAACGGTTTTAAAATATTAAAATAGAACACAGTTAAAAATTAAATTGTCAATTAAATTGTAATAATGTGTCACGGTATTGCTGTTTTTGTCAAATGAATGCAGCCTTAATGAGCACAAGAGACATAGGTAGACTAATTGTCTACTGTGATTTCGTTCATACAGCACATATATATGTTGAACTTATTCTCAAAATTTCCTTAAAGGTGCCCTAGATTCAAAAATTGAATTTACCTCGACATAGTTAAATAACAAGAGTTCAGTACATGGAAAAGACATACAGTGAGTCTCAAACTCCATTGTTTCCTCCTTCTTATATAAATCTCATTTGTTTAAAAGACCTCCGAAGAACAGGCGAATCTCAACATAACACCGACTGTTACGTAACAGTCGGGATCATTAATATGTACGCCCCCAATATTTGCATATGCCAGCCCATGATTGAGGCATTACACAAGGGCAGCCAGTATTAACGTCTGGATGTGCAGAGCTGAATCAACAGACTAGGTAAGCAAGCAAGAACAACAGCGAAACATGGCAGATGGAGCAATAATAACTGACATGATTCATGATAACATGATATTTTTAGTGATATTTGTAAATTGACTTTCTAAATGTTTCGTTAGCATGTTGCTAATGTACTGTTAAATGTGGTTAAAGTTACCATCGTTTCTTACTGTATTCACGGAGACAAGAGCCGTCGCTATTTTCATTTTTAAACACTTGCAGTCTGTATAATTCATAAACACAATTTCATTCTTTATAAATCTCTCCAACAGTGTAGCATTAGCCGTTAGCCATGGAGCATAGCCTCAAACTCATTCAGAATCAAATGTAAACATCAAAATAAACACTGTACTTACGCGATTAGACATGCTGCATGACGAACACTTTGTAAAGATCCATTTTGAGGGTTATATTAGCTGTTTGAACTTTTTTTATGTTGTTTAAGGCAAGCGCGAGCTCTTGGGGTGTGGAGCACCAGATTTAAAGGGCCACACACCCTGAATCGGCTCATTTCTAATTATGCCCCAAAATAGGCAGTTAAAAAATGAATAAAAAAAAATCTATGGGGTATTTTGAGCTGCAACTTCACAGACACATTCAGGGGACACCTTAGACTTATATTACATGATTTTAAAAAAAGTTCTAGGGCACCTTTAAAAAGGCACTTCAATTATAAAATGTGGGTTTCATTCAATGTTTTTCATAAATGAACCATGTACGAACAAAACCAAATTTGTCACTTTTACAACTGTTTCTCTCAAAAACAGAAAGAAATGTGTAATCAGCTTTTTCTCTTTTGCTCATTTCAAATGGTTTCTTAAAAATAAAATACACAGAAGTAAACAAAAGGGTGAAACTGATGTTGAGTAAGGCTGTCACATTCACAGCTAAACTTAGACACAACTAGCTAAGAAAACAAAGTCTTTTCAAGGGCCGTCCGTTTGTACCTGCTGAACTTATTCAATTTCTTCTCAGCCATAATAACTGATACCGCTGTGAAAGCAGCTACCAGATACTTTATTCTTTTTAAGAAAGGAAAGCTGGTCCCCGTCTCTTTTGTGGGAATAAAACTTCAAAAGTATTTTTTTCCTCCAAGGCCATTTGTGAAACAAAAGTAAAAGGTTTGAAAAGATTAGTTCACTTCAGAATTCAAATTCCCTGATAATTTACTCACCACCGTGTCATCCAAGATGTTCATGTCTTTCTTTCTTCAGTCGAAAAGAAATTATGGTTTTTGAGGAAAACATTCCAGGATTTTTCTACATAAAGTGGACTTCAACGGCTACCAATGGTTTGAAGGTCCAAATTGCAGTTTCAATGCAGCTTCAAAGGGCTCTACATGATCCCAGAGGAGGAATAAGGGTCTTATTTAGTGAAACAACCTGTCATTTTCTAAAAAAATAAAAAATAAAAATCTATATACTTTTAACCACAAATGCTCATCTTGCACTAGCTCTGCGATGCGCAACACATTACGTTGAAAGGTCACACTTGATGTAGGCGGAAGTACCGCGGTAGGGTGAAAAACTCCATCTCATTTTCTCCTCCAACTTCAAAATCGTCCGACATTGTTGTTTTACCTTTTTTTGTAAATGCGGTTTGACTGAACATTTGCATGCTCGCTTTGTAAACACTTCCGCCTACGTCACGCGTGACCTTTCCAACATGATTAGGAAACAGCCAATCGTTTCGCTAGACAAGACTCTTAAGGCCAGAACACACCAAGCCGACGCCGACGAACTAGTGGCGACGAAAGCAGACTGTGGGGTTGGCTCACGTCAGCAACGTCTGTGTCCAGAGTTGGCCTGACACACCAAACCGACGCTAAACAGCCGACGGCCAAGTAGCACGTCAGTTCTGCGCCTGCGTGAGATGAAATGCCTTTCCGAACCAGCAGGTGGCAGTAGCTGAACAGCCAATCAGGGGTGCGTTTCCCAAAGCGAACTATGGTTGCAAGTTCCGTCGTTACCAATAGAGTTCAATGGGACTTACGACCATAGTTGGCTAACGATGCTTTCGGGAAACTCACCCCAGAATGATTAGATGGCCCGACGGACCGACGAGCTCCGACGCTGATTCAACATTTCGAATTGGCCGAAAAAAAGCAGATGAGGACCAACTTCAGCCGACGGTGCGGAACACACTGAGAAAACTTAGTCGGCCGACTAACAAAAACTGCCAGACGGCCGACCGTTGGCTTGGTGTGTTCCTGCCTTTATTCCTCAGCTGGGATCGTGTAGAGCTCTTTGAAGATGCATTGAAACTGCAATTTGGACCTTTAAGCCATTGGTAGCCATTCAAGTCCACTATATGAAGAAAAATCCTGAAATGTTTTCCTCAAAAACCTTAATTTCTTTCCGACTGAAGAAAGAAATACAAACATCTTGGATGACATGGGGGTGAGTAAATTATCAGGAACTTTGAAGTTTGAAGTGAACTAATCTTTTAACTTAAAGGATTGTTTTAACTTTAAAATGAAAACTACCCCATGATTTACTTACCCTCAAGCCAAGAGTTATATTAATAATCACTCTGATGCTCGTAAGCCTAATAATTTTAGTGCACAGAAACCACCTGTTTGAAACTCAAAAAGTGCATCCATCCATCCATCACAAATGTACTCCACACGGCTCCTGGGAGTTAAAGGATTAGTCAACTTTTAAATAAACTTTTCCTGATAATTTACTCACCCGCATGTCATCCAAGATGTCCATGTCTTTCTTTCTTCAGTTGAAAAGAAATTAAAGTTTTTGATGAAAACATTCCAGGATTTTTTTCCATATAGTAGACTTGAATGGGCACCAAACAGTTGAAGGTCAAAATTAGTTTCACTGCAGCTTCAAATTGTTCTACACGAACCCAGATGAGAAATAAGGGTCTTATCTAGTGAAACCACTGCTCATTTTCTCAAAAAATTTAAAATTATATAAGTTTTAACCATAAATTCTCATCTTGAACTAGCTCTCTTCTTCTTCTTTATTAGAATAGTTCACAGGTCAAAGTTTTGAACTAATTTTTATATGCAATAGAGTGCCCCAGGGATGATGCGTTTTTGTAGGCCAACCCGGAAGTTAGCGGCGCACGGGTTCCCTCGGTTGAAAGCCTATGCATTTTTCCCATAGACTTTTGGAAAATCGCAGAAAATAAGCTCTGTGTTTAACAAAGGGTTATGACACTTACATGTTTTGTCTATCAAGATAATCTTTACAAGTTAACACAACATTTATAGATTTTGAAGCCTAAATAAAGTCGTCAGATATAAAAGGCTAACAGTAGGCTATAAACGGACTACAGCACACCATGGCCGCGGATCAACGTCACCACCACCAAGCTTCCTCAAACTTTATTTAGAAAACAACTTTATTTAAAAACATGCTCGCTGATTATGATCTGCGCTGTTATTAATACTTATCCACGTTTTCATGAGAAATGCTGTCCAAACGTTTTTAATGATGACGTCTAAAGTCCCCGCCAAAGGAAGTAGTCCCTTTTAACAATTTGTTAGCAACCGCCGATTTTAAGACACAGTAAAAGTTTAAAAAAATCACAAGCAGGTTATAACTGGTGTGTTTTATGTCATAGATCAAAACGTTAAAGTATTTAGAGGCTTTGTTAACCACAGACCTTATTTCAGGCGATTTAGCAAAAACCCATTCAAAAAATCCATAGACTTGACGCCGTTGGAACCGGAAGTCCTAAAATGCTAACTCGCTTCCGGGTTTTGTCTACAAAAATGCGTCATCCCTGAGGCACTCTATATGCTAGTATATAACAATTAGTTCAAACTTTGACCTGTGGAGGGCAGTAATACACTTAGCAGTGTCTACACTGCCGGAATTCTAATAAAGAAGAAGAAGAGAGCTAGTTCAAGATGAGCATTTATGGTTAAAACTTATATAATTTTCAATTTTTTTCAGAAAATGAGCGCTGGTTTCTCTAGATAAGACCCTTATTCCTCATCTGGGATCGTGTAGAACAATTTGAAGCTGCAGTGAAACTAATTTTGACCTTCAACTGTTTGGTGCCCATTCAAGTCTACTATATGGAAAAAAATCCTGGAATGTTTTCATCAAAAACTTTAATTTCTTTTCGACTGAAGAAAAAAAGACATGGACATCTTGGATGACATAGGGGTGAGTAAATTATCAGGAAAAGTTTATTTAAAAGTGAACTAATCCTTTAATAAAGGCCTTCTGAAGTGAAGCGATGCATTTGTGTGAGAAAAATATCCACATTTAACACGTTATAAAGTAAAATAACTAGCTTCTGCCAGACCACCTTCCGTATTCAACTTAGAAAGAAAGTGTAATGCCTCTCACAGTTCAAAACGCTTACGCTATGTCCTATGCCTTCCGTATTCAACTTATGAAACAAGTAACGTCAGTAACGCTTTTTTCGTAAGTTGAATACGGAAGGCGGAGCCATGTGGAGAATGTTTATGATGGATGGATGCACTTTTTGAGCTTCAAACAGGTGGTTTCCGTGTACTGCCATTATAAAGCTTAGGAGCATCAGAGTGATTGTTAATATAACTCCGATTGTATTCATTTGAAAGAAGAACATCATATACACCTAGGATGGCTTGAGGGTGAGTAAATCATGGGGAAATTTTCATTTTAAAGTGAACTAATCCTTTAAGAAACACCAGCACAATGGCAAATAAATGTAGATGGATTTTTGAATAAAGTTGAGATAGCATAAATTCTTTCATATATGCATTATATAAAAAGACATGTCACAGTGTTCTTACTTGATTTGGGATACAACTTGGTCAAGACGATGGAAGAGATCATGGAAGAGAATGCAGCTGGACTTGCTGTTGATATCATGTCCATAGCTTCGCTTCCAGTACTGTTTCAGGTCACCAGAGTACTCCATCACCTTAAGAGACATAACACTGTGCCTTCAAACATCTTCAGGAACATATAACCTCTCATCAGTGTGCAATAACATTCAGAAATATATTTGTTGTCATTAGACTAACATTCTGAATTTAAAATCCACATTGATATAAGCTGTATTTTAAAACATACACTACCGTTCAAAAGCTTGGGGTCGATACGATTTTTTTGAATGCTCACCAAGGCTACATTTATTTATTTATTTTAACGAAATAAATACTTTTACATTAACTTGATCAAAAGTGACATGAAATCATTTATAATGTTACAAAAGCTTTCAATTTCAAATAAATGCTGTTCTTTTGAACTTTGTTCATCAAAGAATCCTTGTGGTATCATGGTTTCCACAAAATAATATTAGCAACAGAAGTGTTTTCAGCATCGATAATAGTAATAAAGGTTTCTTGAGCAGCAAATCAGCATATTATAATGATTTCTGAAGAATTATTTGACACTTAAGACTTGGACAAACAGAAATGGCTGCTGGAAATGTAAAAGTAGTCTTGCCATCATAGGAATAAATTTCATTTTTAAATATATTAAAAACTATACAAGGCTACATTAATTCACTCAAAAATACACAATACTATTTTTTGTATTTTTAAGAAATATAATTTTTTGTAACAATGTAAAAGTCTTTACTGTTAATTTTGACAAATTTAAGCATTCCTGCTAAATAAAAGTATTATTTTCTTTAAAAAAAAAAACACTTTTAAATAGTAGTCTGTGTATGTATGTATATATATATATATATATATATATATATATATATATATATATATATATATATATATATAT
The DNA here is from genome assembly GCF_018812025.1 of Megalobrama amblycephala. Lineage (NCBI taxonomy): Eukaryota > Metazoa > Chordata > Actinopteri > Cypriniformes > Xenocyprididae > Megalobrama > Megalobrama amblycephala. The sequence goes on from NC_063048.1 coordinate 21,510,474, forward strand.
ATATACACACAGTGCCCTCCACAATTATTGGCACCCTTAGTAATTATGAGCAAAGGTGGCTGTGAAAATAAATCTGCATTGTTTATCCTTTTGATCTTTCATTCAAAAAAAAATCACAAAATTATAACCTTTAATTTAAGGGAAAGAATTGAAAGTGGGGGGATACTCACATTGTGAAATAAATGTTTTTCTCCAAAACACGTTGGCCACAATTATTGGTATTCAAAAGTTTTTGCAACCTTTTTTTGCCAAGATAACAGCTCTTAGTCGTCTTATATAATGCCTGATCAGTTTGGAGAACACCTGACAAGAGATCAGAGACCATTCCTTCATGCAGAATCTCTACAGATCCTTCAGATTCCCAGCTCTATGTTGGTGCTTCGTCTCTTCAGTTCACTCCAATCATTTTCTTTAGGGTTCAGGTCAGGGGACTGGGATGGCCATGGCAGAAGCTTCATTTTGTGCTCAGTGACACATTTTTGTGTTGGTTTTGATGTTTGTTTTGGATCATTGTCCTGATGGAAGATCCAACCTCTGCCCATTATTGGATTTCTAGCAGAAGCGGTCAGGTTTTTTATCTGTTGATATTTGGTAGAATCCATGATACCATGTATCTGAACAAGATGTCCAGGACCTCCATCAAAACAAAGAGGCCCACAATATTAAAGATCCAGCAGAATGTTTAACCGTGGACATGGGGTACTCTTTTTCCATGTGCACCAAACCCATCTGGTGAGTGTGCTGCCAAAAAGCTCTTTTTTTAGTTTCATCTGACCATAGAAGCCGATCCCGTTTGAAGTTCGAGTCTTGCCTGACAACTGAATATACTGGAGATTGTTTCTGGATGAGAGCAGAGGATTTTTCTTGAAACCCTCCGAACAACTTATGGGGATGTAGGTGTTGTTTGATCAATTTTTTTCGGCTTTCTGAGACTCAAGACTCAACTAATCTCTGCAATTCTCCAGCTGTGATCCTTGGAGAGTCTTTGGCCACTCAAACTTTCCTCCTCACCGGGCATTAGGAAGATTTAGACACATGTCCTCTTCCAGGCAGATTTGTAACATGTTTAGTTGATTGGAACTTCTTAATTATTGCCCTGATGGTGGAAATGGGGATCTTCAATGCTTTAGCTATTTTCTTACAGCCATTTTGTGAAGCTCAACAATCTTTTGCTGTGCATCATAACTATATTCTTTGGTTTTACGCATTGTAATGAATGATTAAGGGAATTTGGCTTTTGTGTTTCCTCATGTTTATACTCCTGTGGAACAGGAAGTCATGGCTGGACAATATCATGTTCATGATCACCCTGGTGTGCTAAAAAATGTAAATATGAATGGGAATATACTTCAGAGATATTTTACTCATAATAATTTCTAGGAGTGCCAATAATTGTGGCCAACATGTATTGGAGAAAAATATTTATTTCATGATGTGAAATTCCACTTGTTCTTCACACAAAGCTATAGTATGACTTCACATGATCAGCTACAACTGGGAAAAAATGCATCTTATATAAGAGCAATTTTCTCTTATATAAATTCCCTTATATAAATTAAAAACAATCACAGACAACTGTTTCTACTCTGAATTAATTGATTTGAAGATGGCAAACTGAAAATTAAAGGGCCTTTAACCTGTCAGAATTTAATGACAGCACAGATTTTATTTGTTTAATTTTCCATGGGAGGAAGAAATACTCCTGATATGCTTAAATATAACCTACTAAGATAAGCAAATAAGGGCAAACAGGAAAAACTGCTCCGTTCCAGTACCTGTGCATCAACCTCATCAAACAACTGGCACCAGGGTGAGTTCACTTCGCGGATAGTAAACTCGTATGCACACAGGTAGAATGCCGCTTCCACTGAATCTACAAAGTAAAATAAATATTAAGACAATGTGACATTTGCTAAAGCATTAGACAGTAGGCCAAATTAGACAGTACATTGCACATATCTTTGTAATAAATAAATAAATAAAACAAAACTCGGTAAAACTTTGATAAAAGCATGTGCTGGTGTATATGGCAATCTGATATTTTTGCACTTTCTTCCTTTATGGGGGCCAAGAAAAACGATCAACACTGCCATCTAATGGTCGTAATAAAGACTGCAGTAGCAACACTGTTCAACGTTCTTTCCTCTCTCACTCTGTTAGTGCACTTGTCTGAGTAACTCTCTGAACATTCATGTTTTTAACATGACTGCGGTATAAAGCAAGGCGTGGCCGAGAATCGCAGGCGCGACTGCTAATGAGAAACAGATATCAGTGCCACACGCGAGCCCCAGGGCAGGGATAGAAAGGAATGAGGACATTTCAGTTTCATTCATTTCAACGCCACGCCGATATTGATCCTCGTTTTATTTCTCCTTTTTTTTCCAAAGTTTGCCGTGGTCCATAATGTTTGAACGAAACAACAACAGCGTGCCGCTAGACGTTGCCATGGTTACAGGATTAATATTATGTCATTGACAGGCGACAAGTGACAAGGGAGGGACGGGCACTAAAATGTGAATTAATTTACAAATTCTTGGAAACATTTAGGATAATGTAAGTACACAGCTGAATAAAATATATAACACTGCGCAAGTGGGTTTTGGATATTTTAATATAAAACATGCATATTGTGCCTTTAAAATGGATACTGTCCCACATTTTTTCTACATTTTAAAGGGTTAGTTCACCCAAAAATGAAAATTCTGTCATTTATTACTTACCCTCATGCCGTTCCACACCCTTAAGACCTTTGTTAATCTTCGGAACACAAATTAAGATATTTTAGTTGAAATCCGATGGCTCCGTGAGGCCTCCATAGGGAGCAGTGGACACTTCCTCTCTCAAGATCCATAAAGGTACTAAAAACATATTTAAATCGGTTCATGTGAGTACAGTGGTTCAATATTAATATTATAAAGCGACGAGAATATTTTTGGAGCGCCAAAAAAACAAAATAATGACTTATTTAGTGATGGCTGATTTCAAAACACTGCTTCATGAAGCATTGGAGCACAAATGAATCAGTGTGTCGAATCATGATTCAGATCACGTGTCAAACTGCCAACGGCTGAAATCACGTGACTTTGGTGCTCCGAACAGCAGATTCAATACACTGATTCATTTATGCTCCGAATCTTCCCGAAGCAGTGTTTTGAAATTGACCATCACTAAATAAGTCGTTATTTAGGTTTTTTTGGCGCTCCAAAAATATTCTCGTTGTTTTATAATATTAATATTGAACCACTGTACTCACATGAACCGATTTAAATATGTTTTTAGTACTTTTCTGGATCTTGAGAGAGGAAGTGTCCATTGCTCCCTATGGAGGCCTCACGGAGCCATCGGATTTCAACTAAAATATCTTAATTTGTGTTCTGAAGATTAACGAAGGTCTTACGGGTGTGGAACGGCATGAGGGTGAAAATTTTCATTTTTGGGTGAACTAACCCTTTAAGTGAGAAACTGAAATAGGAGTAGGTATTTTAACATTATAAACATGCATATTTCAGCTTTTAACAGCAAAGGTGCTGGAATTCAATTGCTTCTCATAAGGTTTATATTGTTTAAAAAAAAAACTTTTTTTTTTAAATTTCACCAAAATTTGTGACTGTATGCTGAAAATGCTAACTTTTCTTTTCTGTGGTTACATTTTACTATCTAAATTATGGTACAGATTAGTGATATGGTTGCAATCCATGTCAAATTTTGAACTTTGGAAGCCCAGCCCTGTCAATCAATTTGAATTATGGTCTCACTCCACCAGTTTTGTCCATTGATTTTTGACATTTATAAACCATCTTCAAGAACCTCTAATCCAATTGGATCACTGCAGAAGAAATGTGAAAAGACAAACAATGAATAGAGTTATGAGGAAAATTATGGTTCTGTCTTTAAGTTCTCATCTAAACACGTTTATTTGACATGTGAACTGAGGTCAGCCTGACATGCATTCGGGAAGGAAGACTGTGCAGGAATATACACGTGTGCAAAGTTCTGTGGTTGTGGTTGCATGAAGTGCGTAACATTTAGAGCCAAGTGAAATTGAATCATGTGTTGTGAAATTGAAACGGCTCTTTCCATAAAACATAACAAAAAATAATGAGAACATTATCACACTTTTAAATTGCACAATAACATATTGGACGCTGCTTTATTTCAGCACTTCAGCAGGGACTGTGTAACTGGGTCATGATCATATTATACAATTACTGACCATCAGTGATGCTAGTGTAAGGGACCTCCAGCCTGTCAGCCATTTTCTCCATTACTCTTTTCATCTCAGGGCCTTCGTTGAAACGTTTCACTTCCTCCAAGGCACTCTTGTTGTCCTCCACTTCCTTCACAAAACGTTCGCACTGGTCAAAATAACGCATCAAAGCGTCGTTCACAGCAGGTTCCAACTCAACTGAAGCAAATAAAACATAAAAAGAGAGACTGAACTGACATTATGGGTTTATAACCATGGCACTTTGACTCTTAAAACTGGAATTGCAATATTTTACTCTGTAAACGTGTGACCCTGGACCACAAAACCAGTTGTAAGTCGCACAGGTAGCAATATAGCCAACAATAAATAGTATAGGTCAAAATTATCTATTTTTCTTTTATGCCAAAAATCATTAGGATATTAAAGCTGCAGTCTGTGATTTTTGGCCCTCTAGCGGTTAATAAACAGAACTGCACGCGTCTTGTGGAAGAACATTGTAGCCGGAGCTACTTTTCTCCGTGTATGTCTATGGCGAGTCACGCAGTTACTGTGATACTCTGCGGCGGGTCCTACCAGTCCGGTCTGAAATAGTCAGAATATAAACACTTATTATAAGTGTATCATAATGATGGATTCATGTTGTACATTCTCATTATATCATTTTTGTAAATTTTGAACTCAAAAAAAGTTGCGGACTGCAGCTTTAAGTAAAGATCATGTTCCATGAAGATATTTTGTAAATTTACTACCATAAATATATCAAAAATGTATTTTTGTGAGTGGATCTGCATTGCTAAGGACTTCATTTGGACAACTTTAAAGGCGATTTTCTCAATATTTAAATTTTTTTGCACCCTCAGATTCCAGATTTTTAAATGGTTGTATCTCGGCCAAATATTGTCCTCTCCTAACAAACCATACATCAATGGAAAGTTTATTTATTCAGATTTATATCATATGTTGTATAAATCTCAATTTCAAAAAACGGACCCTTATGACTGGTTTTGTGGTCCAGGTCACATATAGATTTCTAATAAGAATAGGTTAGTTAAAATGTATTGTTCAGAATGCATTTTTTTTAAGGTGTTTTCTGTTTTTCCCATTTAGCTACCATTCTCTTTGGGTGTGAACTGTAAGCATATACTATATAGGCTATATAATGTTTAATCAAGGCAACAAACACAACCTAGGCACATTGATAAAGGTCCACAAGAGCCCCAAAAAACAATTTAAAATTAGTTTGCGCCTCTTTAGAATGTTTTTTAAAAGATAAATGATTTGTGTAATTCAACATTTGGGCATGTGTAATACATAAAACACAGCGTGATTGAATAAACATCACCGCAGAGCAAAATTTAGGTGACAGAACAATAATATCAGTGATTATTATACCAATATATCAGGAAAATCAGACAAGGACAATCACTGTATGTTTTTCACTGAATCTCATTGCTGTCAAGGTAAAATAACTAATCATAATGATGATGATATATATATATATATATATATATATATATATATATATATATATATATATATATATATATATATATATATGAGAGCATGAAGAAAAGCAACAGGCATGTGTGATGGAATTGTTTGGTTGATTACACCAGATTTGAGCAAGTCTCCATTTTCTCTCTACTGAGAGGTGAAACAAGTGAACACTATTGTGCACTATCATGTATGAAAGCCCCCAGAATAGTGAAGGCTAATTTAAACATGTGGAACATGTGGCTGGAAAACAATGATTTAACAGTATGGCATGCAGTTGATTCAGTGCTTGCGGTAACTGCAGGGCTGGGTCCTCATGCATTTACCTTCTATGCCGAGTCCTGTCATTAGTCCCTCTCTGAAAGCGATGGTGCTGTTCACACACCTGTGCTTGGAGCTGGTGGTTAGATTCACGCGTCCTTTACGCAAATTGTCCGTGGTCAGTAAAGAGGGGAACCATGTAATGAGTCTCTGCGCCAGGTGCCTGTGATCCTCACGACCCTTGTCCACCAGTCGCCCGTCCATCTCATCCTTGTACCACATCTCCCAATGTGACTTTATCTCTGACAAATACTTTAAATTGTTGGTCGCGTTACGAACGACAAGATCATAAAAATTGCGCATCTTCTGAATGTTTTTAGAGGTAGGGAACCTCGTCCCGTGCCGGACTATAGCTGTCAAATGAATTTCGCTGCATGTCGAGGAAGGCAGCTTCACGAGAGAGTTGTTTATGGCCAAAATATCGTCGATTAAGTGCGTGTTAACCTCCTCATAGCGACCTTTGGTGCCAAAATACCTGGCAATCGCTGGTATGCTGTTTTTTGTGGATGAGTGGATGCTACAAGAGGACATAAACGCCCAGTAACTTATAATGCAATGAAAAAGAACAAAACATATTGTTGTTACCACTTGTTTGACCATGTCTGTGTTTTGGGATGCGTCGCTCGGCGTCTCCTCTCCGTTGCCTAACCGAAAAGTGACTCATTTCAAAAGACTTTACTCTCAAGCTGGTGTTTACACTGAGGTCCTCGAAATGTTGGCCAAATAGTAGCTTTCCCTGCTTTCTCTGCATCTACACTGGTAGTGCAGGTCCTAGCAAATAGTGAAACATATCTTATAGCAGGGGTCTCCAAACTTAGTCCTTGGAGGGTCACTGTCCTGCAGAGTTTAGCTTCAACACACCTGAACCAGCTACCCTTACGGAACAAAAAAATATGTACCGCAAAATATAATGCGATATATTACATAATAAATCTCCATATATGGGAAACTAGTGCTTATATTTTTCAATATACTGCAATATATGCATTGACCATGTATGGCTATATATTGATACATATAAATGAAGACAAAAAAAGCATTACTTTCATAATTTTTTTATCCTTTTATTGTGTACATATACTGCACATACATGTTCCCATATAAATGTGAATGTATTGTACTCGCATATATACACACATTCATGGAATGAGTTACAATCAGTGGATACAACAGACTTCTAGTTCCCAGCATGCTTTGCTTCTGGCTATTAAAGGACAGTACATGTTAAAATGAAGTGCTATTTTATGTGTTTGGCTCAATATTGATATAGGGGGAGATCTGTTCGTGTTTGAAGTTGTATTATTTTGGAATTTAAAAGGTTTTCTGGTATGTGTGAGATTTTGGGGTTACCATTGATCATCATTAAGACTATAATAACTTTATTTAAAAAGTAATTGTTGTGCACGCTATAGTTCAGTGATAGTCTCTTTGGTAGAAACTTTAGTAAATGCAGGTGTGCTTTTGTTAACTAACTACGAAAATACGAAACACTTAAAATGTAAATAATTATAAAATTTAAGAAATGTGTTACATAATATATTTGATTATACTACATGAGTAAATATATCTGCAATATATTATGCATGCAGTACCATATCTGATCACATATAAATCTATATATTATGAAGTATATTACTGAATATAAAATTACATACATTATGATATATTAGTAAATATATAATCATATTTTTCAATATATGAAAAGCAGCAATTCCTTATGTATTATTCAATATATTGTAATATATTTACGCAATATATTTTTTTGTATATTTTCAAATATACTGTTAAATCATGTAATATATTGATCATTCATATATAGGGAAATATATTTTCTATACATAAGGGTAATCAAGGTCTAATTAGGCATACTAGAAACTTCCAGGCAGGTGCGTTGAGGTTAGCTGGAGCTAAACTCTGCAACAATGGCCCTCCAGGACCGAGTTTGGATCCCTAAGGATTCCCTCAAGAAATATCAAAGTGTTATTTCCATTCCAGTCATGGAATTCCATACATTCTTAAAAATCAGAGAAAATTCTATGCTTCTTAACACATTTGAAAAATTTAGTCTACTAAAAATAAAACTTTTTGTGAAGGAAAATTTGTTCAAAAGTGAGTTTTCAACCACTGATGAAGAAAATCGAATGAAACGCAGAAATTCCAGAAAATATTGTCATATATTAATATACTACAAGTGTCGGTTTGGGGTAGTATGTCAAATTATGTTAGTTACTGTGTCATAACTAAATAAAGTCTGGTTAATTCACTTTCTGTAAACTCACAAATAATTAAGTAAGAAAACACATAAACATGAATTATATGTTTAACCAGCACAAACCCACCTGAGCACTTTAAAGCACTTTATATTCTAAAATAACATGCCATCAGAAAATGAAGATTCGGGTGCTCTGTGTTTTAACCACATACGACCTCAAGATCCTTATTATAAGTGTCAGAAATTAACTTTTTGTATTAAGGGACAATATTTGGAATTTATTTTTTGGTGAAGATTTGTGAAGATATTTTCATATGGCTATAAAGTATTTTCCATTGAACAAATTCAACTTGAAAGTGAAAACAGGTCACTATAATGCTTCTGTAGGTCAACTAAACCCATACAAAAAAACAACTGAATATAATCCAACTGAACCGGTTTTTTCACGGAAAAGAATGTGGCATAAATATCGATTTCACGTGTGAATGTAAATCCAGTGTTACATTATGGTTGGACTCGGAGAGAGGGCGGGGCGTCGAGTACACGTCACAGGCAGTGGGATCCCCCCTCCCCCTTCCTTTTTCTTCTTAACGTAGCAGAGACCGCTTTTTAACAATCCGCCCACTGACGCGAGCGTCTCCAGCTTCGTATACGCGGCCAAAACCGTCAGCCCCATCACAACACAGTTACCCACATCTGACGGGATATTTTACTCGACAGCGGGATTGTCACGAGAGGCGTGTTGTTTGGCCTGGATCGCGTTGGATCGCCTCGGCTCAGGATCTACAAGTCTTCTTTGGAAAAAAAAAACAACAACAACAACACGGTGAGTTGGACTCAACGGAGCTGTTGATCTCTACTTCACCAGGGCCTGTCCAAGAACACGTTTCTTGTTTTTTGACGTCAATTAGTCCTCTATATGTAAATAATATCCGCCCACTGTGGACTATGGGAATTTATTTTCCCCTAGGGTCGAGTGATCCTTTTCTGTGTAATCTCTTTTTAATCGCTCGCCTAGTCATCTGGACCAGCTCTACCGTTTCTGAAGGTAAAGAAGCGTTATGACACGACACGGTGTCAGTGCCAGCTTTTGTCGCGTATGAGGGGAAAGCATATTCATTGGTAATAGCGCGTGACTTCGATGGTCGTAATCAAGTGTAATGTTTTTTTCGCGCCAGACGCGTTAGTTTACGAAAAAACCGCAACAAATAATCACACTCAATATCAAGCTCAGTGACATCCTAGACTGGTGTGGAAAGTGGGTGATACAATTGTTAGAGGGTGAGTGGCCCACATGTTGCTCTTTGTGGTAGTTGTTTAAGCCACTTAGTCCGATTTAACATGTCCTATTTAAAACATTTGCCAAATGTGCCACCGAACGATTAAGCAGTAGGAGTAAAATCTTTGCGTGGCAGGGGAGCTGCCACTCGACCCGTCACCGCTAGGGGCAGATATATATTAGTGATATATATATATATTTGCTTCCTCATAAAAAAAAGCAACACAGCGAAAAGTATTTCTAATATGTTGGACCTTTTTTTGAAAGTAGCCCTTATTTACCTGTTGAGACGTGCCTTCACTAGCACCTGTAAGAGCTTTTGTGATGTTTGAGTCGACGGAGGCGCGACATGCGAAAGGTGCGTTTGCAAAATATGCTTTTTACAAAAAAAAATTTGTAATCCGCTAGTGTCACAGAAACGACATACTTCACCTTTAAACGTATCAGTTTAGGACAACACGACAAATAAAAAAACACCATTGCATCAATTTAAATGTATGCCAGAAGTACTTTTTAAACTAATAATTAAAAATAAGTATAACATAATAAGTATTAGCAGCCTATTATAAATAAATATAAAATGTAATTATAATAAATAAGTAAAGTTAAAAAATTAATTTTCTGTGTGCTGGGCTAACTTAAATTTAAAAAAATATAATAAATAAGTAAATTATAATAAGTTGAAATTATGCAAACTGATGACTTTTAACAAACGCACAGACTATCGATTAACATCCTCTGATAGGCCTAGTTACAATAGGACTGTCTTAAACAAGTTTTGACAAGTTTTCATAAAAAAAATTTCTATGAAGAAAATATGAAAATACTATGAAAGTAGTTTTAGTTTTTCTCCATTTGATTTAGTCTAGTTAGTTTTGTCTCAAATACAAGGTGATTTTCGGTGATCGAGATCTGGCAGCAGCAGTTAATTTTTCCTCTTAGGATCCGCTCACAGATTATCCTGCCCATGAAATCCCCCATTGGCCAGCAAACCAATAAGAATGCAGGACAATGATGACGCTCCATAACAAAAGCACGAAAGTGCAAAAGCTGCTGTAGATCAGCTTACCCGGAAGTCTCCGTAACTGGCAGATTTAAAGAAAATTACCGTCGTTTGGCAAATAAATAAATTGCGGACGGTTACATACGCATTTCCAATCATGTAGGCTTTATGGTACACCTCAAACAAGGGATTTAATAGTAATTTATAATTACTATTAATTTATAATGTTAATATTAGTTGCCGAGTCCACGAATGGCTTGGGTATGCAGAGTATTCACAGCTTATATGGACCGCATGCCACTGATATATATATATATATATATATATATATATATATATATATATATATATATATATATATAAGATTTACAAAACAAGATGTATTGTAAAGTGTGAGTCTGTAATAACGCGATGACAGAGAGTGTCAAGTAGCTGTTGCCATGGTTACCTCCTAAGCAAATACGATTTTGTTCACGATTGTTCTATATAAATGACATTTATTTCAGTGGAGTGTACACGTTAACACTTTACAATAAGGTTCATTAGTTAACATGAACTAATAATGAACTGCACTTTTACAGCATTTATTAATCTCAACATTTACTAATACATTATTAAAATCTTGTTAACATTAGTTAATGCTCTGTGAACTAACATGAACAAAAAATGAACAACTGTATTTTTATTAACTAACGTTAACAAAGATTAGTAAATACAGTAACAAATGTATTGCTCATGGTTAGTTCATGTTAGTTAATACAGTAACTAATGTTTAACTAATGAACCTTATTGTAACGTGTTACCGTGTAGACATTTAGCGCAGTCAGTCTACTTTCAGAGCGGTCATACTGAAACGGATTTGGAGAAATTATTTTTTTTGCCCTTCACACTTGTTATAAAATCTGGTATGAAGGAAAATCAGATTTGGACTAACAATCTGAACAAGGCTTCTGTAGCCTAATTTTTGTTTATTAAAACGTTGTTCGAAAATGCGTATGTAAAAAAAAAAAAGTTAAAAGATACAATTAAAACAATATTTCACTATTGTTTTTTTACACAAATACTTTTTTATTGACCTCATTTGGGTGTTTTCAAGCCAAGCATTTGTCCTATTGTTCCAACATTGTTCAAAGCATGAATGACTTTCCTTCTTCCCGTCTTTTTTTTTTTTTTTTTCCCCGTGGAATAAAAAAGGGATACGTTAGAAAACCATTCACTTCTTTTCCATCCTTTTCCATGAACTAAAATGAATAGTGACTGAGTCTGTTATTCTGACTAACATCTCTTTGTGCTCCATGGAAATAAATTCATATGGGTTTGTAACACAAGGGTGAGTAAATGAAGACGAAGTATTCATTTTGGGGTAAAGCGTTCTGGTCTGTTGACACGGTGGCAGGCAAAATATTATTTGTACCTGAATTCCAGTGAGTTCCTTGCACTCTGAGTCCATTCAGATATACATGAGTGACCCCTTATCGCTCTTACTTGTGTCTCTTGATATTTCTCACTGATTGATTAACAATTGTTCACTAGAGCTCTAAAACTACTCCTGCGTCCTTCACAGTTGATACTTAATGTACTGAAAGCAGTGAGGACATTGACCTTGTTCTTTCTGCTTTATATGGATAATATCTTGGAGGAGAATATTGACCCTTCAGAATGTTGTAAAACCACCTAGCCTTGATAGGAGAGAGGAGTTAAAACAGTTGGTCGTAGAAAATTGCCTGATCTTTTTGAGGGCATGGAGGGAAAGCGGAATGAAATCTGGAGTCAGATGTTTTCCGTGTTGTTGGCCACAGTTCTGTAGTTTGAGACCCAAGGTTACAGAACGTTTCAGTCTAAAGAGACACACAAGAGTGCCTAAACCACTTTTTTTTCTAAGGAATGACTTGAAACTGGGCCACATCATGGAAGCCATAGTGAGAAAAAAATGTGTTTCTAAATACTGGAAAGGAGAACAGAGAAGTCTCTGGTGAGATGTGTTACTCCACGCCTATATGCAATAGTGAACAAGTCAGATGTGATGTAAGATTAAAACCGGTGATTCATCTGGTTTTGCAGTGTATGTATGAGGATGTGAGTTTCCTCAGTTTCTTTTATGCTCTGCCCTTTCTCTTTCTCTGTCTCCTGTGGTTTCTCTTTCTTTGTATCTCTCTGTTTTTCTTTTTTTACTCAGACACACATTCTCTTGTTCCTGTTTTTTGCTTTCATACAATTTGTCCTACTTAAAGTGAAACGTCATACGGTCTAATTATAGGAAGAGGTCTATATTTTTATCATCAATATCCCAAGGAGATTAATAACAACATTCATAAGCAGGGCCGTCCCTTAAATTCATAGGGCCTGGGACAGTTTTTTAATGGTTTGGCTCAATGAGTAGACACTGTATCATAGATGACATTAGGTTCCCCTTGTTGTCACAGATCACAAGTAAGAGTGTGTGTGTGTGTGTAGTTGGGGAAAGTTTGGTTACACTATTTTAAGGTGACATGGTTACGTTGTACTTACTCAGTTAAGTACTGAGTAATAATTAACTACATGTACTTAGTATAGAGTTACAGCTAGGGTTTAGTTTAGGGTTAGTTACTTGTAAGTAATTATGCATAATTTACTGTTATTACTATAGTAAGTATGTGTACATGTGGTAAATACTACATCACCTTAAAGGGTTAGTTCACCCAAAAATGAAAATTATGTCGTTAATGACTCACCCTCATGTCGTTCCAAACCCGTAAGACCTCCGTTCATCTTCAGAACACAGTTTAAGATATTTTAGATTTAGTCCGAGAGCTTTCTGTCCCTCCATTGAAAATGTATGTACGGTAGACTGTCCAGAAAGGTAATAAAAACATCATCAAAGTAGTCCATGTGACATCAGTGGGTTAGTTAGAAGTTTTTGAAGCATCGAAAATACATTTTGGTCCAAAAATAACAAAAATTACGACTTTATTCAGCATTGTAATTCCCGCAGTGACGCTGTTGACGTGTTATCCGGTGCTCCCGAGCTTCGTTTACAGTCTGAGGGAGACGCACGCTGTATTCAAGCTGTTCTACATTGTTTATATTTTTGTATTGCTATATTTTTTAAAATGGTGCGTAAGTGTGCATGTTGCGGATGTCCTTCGCCAAAAACAACCATGGCGACGTAAAAGTGCATTACCAACGCCGACAGATGAAAGGATTCAATGGAATCAATTCAATGAAATCAGTTCAATGGAATCAATTCAATGGAAAGGATTTCGGAAGAGAATACAATGCTGAATAAAGTCGTAGTTTTTGTTATTTTTGGACCAAAATGTATTTTCGATGCTTCAAAAACTTCTAACTAACCCACTGATGTCACATGGACTACTTTGATGATGTTTTTATTACCTTTCTGGACATGGACAGTCTACCGTACAAACACTTTCAATGGAGGGACAGAAAGCTCTTGGACTAAATCTAAAATATCTTAAACTGTGTTCCGAAGATGAACGGAGGTCTTACGGGTTTGGAACGACATGAGGGTGAGTCATTAATGACATAATTTTCATTTTTGGGTGAACTAACCCTTTAAAATAAAGTGTTACCGAAAGTTTCAGGACTGTTCAGGCGGGTTGGCTTTGTCTTGTAGTCATCTGTCTGTTTCTCTTTTTCTGTCTGTTAAGGGTGCGTTCACACTTGTAGTTCTGTTCTATAGGTTCGTTTGGTCCAGACCAAAAAAAGAAAATAATACATTTATTTTTGGTTCACTTGGCGTTCACACTATCATTTTTAACATCGAACCTGAAGATACAAAAAAGAAAAACGTATTTTGTGCCGTAACTTCCTGAACATCCAAAACAATGCTGTGTGCTGGGCTAAATGCACTTAAACATTTCATCTAGTGACATCACATCCCGTTTTTGGTTTTTGGTTCGTTAGTCTATGCTGTGTTCATATTTCTGTCGAACCGTACCAGAATTCATTTGTAAGCGGACCAAGACACACCTTTTCAGGGATCTCAGTCTACTTGTTTGTTGTGCACCAGGGTTCAGATGGCAGCATTCACACTTAATCAAATGAACCGCACTAACAGAGCAATCGCACCAGAATTGGTTCTAATCGATCCAAGTGTGAACACAACCATAGAGTCCTCTAAAGCTATGAATACCAACTGCGGCTTGTAATGCCTTGCAATCGTATTTGTATGAATGTTAGACAAGCTTCTTTAGATGGCAGGTGGTGTTTTGATGTGGTTTTAAGTGCAAGACTCTGGAGTATTCCAGCGGTGTTTTCAACCAGTTAATGCACTGATTACACACTTCACTTCATCACATGCATAAAAACACAATTACTGAACTCAATGCATATTAAGGAGGTTAAATATCAGAATTTAATCTTATTAACAACATGTGCAGGCACAGTGTGAGTATAATGAGGTAATAACTACTTTAACGCATATTTTGGGAGACCTAATCGCCCAAACGCCCTCAATACCCTTCTGTTTGTGGCATAGAAGACTGTGTTCTTGTAATTTGAATGATAAAGATGACACTATAAAACTTTTCATTCTTTACACATTAACGGCTACTTGGTTTCAGTGTGCCAGTGTTTATGAGTGTGTGTGTTTGTGTGTTCAGTGGTTCATTATGCTGCGGGCAAAGAACAGAGAATAAATTGTTTAAGCCAAAACAAATATTTCATCAAACTGTCCAGGGTATACGGTACATTACCATTACATGACATTACTGGTTGTATTTTTATTCAAATTAATTGTGTGACATTACAAACCAAATTAAGAGAAACCAAACATATAGGGAAAAAAGTGAAACAGAAAAAGAGAACAAGGCAGAGAAATTTGGAAATGTGTGGCAGGAAATTTAAGTTTGAGGAAGCGCTTTAAAATTTGAACGTGTGACCTGCGGGAAGGAGCCAAAAAAACATCCAGTTATGTGGAGGTCAGATAGTTCCTGCTTAGGGGATAGTTATGAAAACATGCATACTAATAAGATTAATTAATAAAACATTTAAAAATGCAAATGTAAAACAGGCAGAGCTGAGGTTATGGGAGGTTGTACCTAGAGTCGCAGGTGTTTAGAGGAGCTGGGATGGATGAAGACATTGGTCAAGGTCACACTAAAGGAGGAGCACATGTTTTGCATAACAGCAGTTACATTGTGTTTCATTTCAAGAAAATAAAGGGCTGTATTTTGGTAATAAGAGTAGCAGCTGCTCCTTTTCATTATCTACACACACAGGCAGGGTGTGGGAAAAAAAAAGACCTTCAACAGACTTGTGGACAACAACCTTTTTTTTTTTGAGGGAATACCAAAAATGATGTCTGTATCTATATTGCTGGGTCAGGAGTAATCCTGTTCTATATATATATATATATATATATATATATATATATATATATATATATATATATATATATATATATATATATATATATATACACAAACCCGATTCCAAAAAAGTTGGGACACTGTACAAATTGTGAATAAAATCAGAATGCAATGATGTGGAAGTTTCAAATTTCAATATTTTATTCAGAATACAACATAGATGACATATCAAATGTTTAAACTGAGAAAATGTATCATTTTAAGGGAAAAATAAGTTGATTTTAAATTTCATGGCATCAACACATCTCAAAAAAGTTGGGACAAGGCCATGTTTACCACTGTGTGGCATCCCCTCTTCTTTTTATAACAGTCTGCAAACGTCTGGGGACTGAGGAGACAAGTTGCTCAAGTTTAGGAATAGGAATGTTGTCCCATTCTTGTCTAATACAGGTTTCTAGTTGCTCAACTGTCTTAGGTCTTCTTTGTCGCATCTTCCTCTTTATGATGCGCCAAATGTTTTCTATGGGCGAAAGATCTGGACTGCAGGCTGGCCATTTCAGTACCCGGATCCTTCTTCTACGCAGCCATGATGTTGTAATTGATGCAGTATGTGGTCTGGCATTGTCATGTTGGAAAATTCAAGGTCTTCCCTGAAAGAGACGACGTCTGGATGAGAGCATATGTTGTTCTAGAACTTGGATATACCTTTCAGCATTGATGGTGCCTTTCCAGATGTGTAAGCTGGCCATGCCACCCGCACTCATGCAACCCCATACCATCAGAGATGCAGGCTTCTGAACTGAGCGCTGATAACAACTTGGGTTGTCCTTGTCCTCTTTAGTCCGGATGGCATGGCGTCCCAGTTTTCCAAAAAGAACTTCAAATTTTGATTCGTCTGACCACAGAACAGTTTTCCACTTTGCCACAGTCCATTTTAAATGAGCCTTGCCCCAGAGAAAACACCTGCGCTTCTGGATCATGTTTAGATATGGCTTCTTTTTTGACCTGTAGAGTTTTAGCCGGCAACGGCGAATGGCACGGTGGATTGTGTTCACCGACAATGTATTCTGGAAGTATTTCTGAGCCCACGTTGTGTTTTCCATTATAGTGGCATTCCTGTATGTGATGCAGTGCCATCTAAGGGCCCGAAGATCACGGGCATCCAGTATGGTTTTCCGGCCTTGACCTTTACGCACAGAGATTGTTCCAGATTCTCTGAATCTTTGGATGATATTATGCACTGTAGATGATGATAACTTCAAACTCTTTGCAATTTTTCTCTGAGAAACTTGCCCATCTTGACTTCTGAGAGACACTGCCACTCTGAGAGGCTCTTTTTATACCCAATCATGTTTCCAATTGACCTAATAAGTTGCAAATTGGTCCTCCAGCTGTTCCTTATATGTACATTTAACTTTTTCGGCCTCTTATTGCTACCTGTCCCAACTTTTTTGGAGCTCTCATGAAATCCAAAATGAGCCAATATTTGGCATGACATTTCAAAATGTCTCACTTTCAACATTTGATATGTTATCTATATTCTATTGTGAATAAAATATAAGTTTATGAGATTTGTAAATTATTGCATTCCTTTTTATTCACAATTTTTACAGTGTCCCAACTTTTTTTGGAATTGGGTTTGTATATATATATATATAATATCTTTATAGAATATCTATTTTTATTTTTCACAGAAGAAAGTCATAGGGGAGTTGAAGTTGAGGTGAAACTGCATAAAAAAAAAACCTCACAATAATTGAAAATGGGCTACTTTCCCATAGACACCAGGTTTATTCTTGCCAATTTATTGGGAAAATCTTATTAAATCCAAAATAATATAGCATCACATTCACTAATAACAACCATAAACGTTCACCATGCTATTTAGATCAGTGGTTCCCAAACCTGTCCTGGAGGACCCCCAGCCCTGCACATTTTCCATGTCTCCCTATTTCTGACACACCCATTCCAGGTCTTGCAGTCTCTACTAATGAGCACATGAGTTAAATCATGTGTGATATATGAGGGAAACATACAAAATATGCAGGGCTGGGGGTCCTCCAGGACAGGTTTGGGAACCACTGATCTAGATTATGGGATTTTGGTCAAATACAACTATTTTGGCTGTGTATAAAACATACAATATGCTTCAGTTGATTATTCATATGTAAATATGCATTACTTAAATGAAAAGACAAGGCTGTGTCTCTGTTGTGGAGGAAACTAATAAAGAATAGCAGTCACAGCAGAAATCGTTCTCCCCTCAACCATGTTTAAAGTTTATGACCCGCCCATCTCAGGAACTTGGGTATCAAAATTACCCCTGAGCTTTCCAGTTGTAAATATGACTTGAGAGGGCATTAGTGAAGGTAGCATTAGTTTTCAAATAAGCCTGAAGAACTTGATTAGCTGGATCAGATGTGTTTCGGTCTCTCGCCCTACAGGAACTGAGGGCCCCTGACCTAATGCTTAAATGAAAATAAACATGACAAAAATGGCATCTGTGGCAGATTCTGGTTTGCAGTGCAATGTAAAGGTACACTTCTGTGAAGAGGATGTGGGCTGTAGATGTAGGGTAGTATAGCAAGGAGAATACCAAACCAGAACACCGGTGTGGTGTCTTAGTCTTTGAAGCGCTGATGAATTGATCTGTGCCATCCGGAGTCACGGAGACGGACACTGAAGACGTCTCCTAATGGAAAAATCCACACACACACTTGCAGAGCACAGTCAGAGATTCGAGTAGATGGTTTGCTTTCCTTTTCTAAAAAAACATTTGCTTTCCCACAGCCTAGAGCTAAAGCTTGTGAGAAAGTTGAGAAACTAAAGCTCTCAAGGACAGTATCTCTCAGTGATTGTGGTTACACAACTGGTGGTTCATACACCTGCATCTTCCATAAATGACTTCTTAACAGCGTGACCTTTGATTTGGCGTCTTAAGATGTTGAATATTCACATTTTTTTTGCTTTACTGAGCTCTCTGACAACATTGAAAGATAATGTCATCTATTAAATTTTAATTTTTAAATGTCATCATTCAGATTAAAAAACAGTAGTGTCTTCAGATAACAAGTTCCTAAAGCATAAAGTTCACAATTTATAAAAATGTGTAAGAGTTCTCGAGGTAATATTAGTGATAAGTGCATGTACACTTTTGCAATTTAAAGGGTTAGTTCACCCAATAATGAAAATTCTGTCATTAATTACTCCACCCTCATGTCGTTCCACACCCGTAAGACCTTCATTCATCTTCGGAGCACTACGTTTTTTTTCACAAAATCCAATAGCTCAGCGAGGCCTGCAATTAACACTTTAAATTCCCAGAAAGCTACTAAAGACGTAATACAGTTCATGTGACTACAGTGGTTCAACCTTATTGTTATGAAGTGACAAGAATACTTTTTGTGCACCAAAAATTGTTTATTCAACAATATCTAGTGATGGCTGATTTCAAAACACTGCTTCATGAAGCTTCAAAGCTTTACGAATCTTTTGTTTCAAATCAGTGGTTCAGAGCGCGTATCAAACTGCCAATGTCACACTCCCAGTGGTGAACCGTTGAAAGTTCGAAAGACTAATGACATAACAAAGCCTTGTTTACTGAAATCACTTGACTTTGGCAGTTTGATACGCGCTCTGAACCACTGATTCGAAACAAAAGATTCGTAAAACTTCAAAGCTTCATGAAGCAGTGTTTTGAAATCGGCCATCACTAGATAGAATCTAAACTGAACCAAAAGTATAATGCCACAAATTTATAACTATATTGTGTATATAATTCAGAAATGACTGATAGAATTGTATGGGTCATCAAACAAATTACTTTTACTGTCATGAAATTTTTAAATGAAGTAAAAAATGTAAATCTTAACCAAATTGTCCAGTTGTAAGCAAATCTTTATATCCAGCAAGTGTGCTTGCTGCGAGAATAGAGGCAAATGAGCTGTTTGTCACTGCCATGAATTTAAAGAGAACTGCGGCTTCTCTGAAAATACACACAGTGTGATAATTAGAAACCAAGAGAGTGTGCTTAGCTTTCCTATTTGTGTATTGACCTGCACAAGTGTGTGTGTCTGTGCTATTGCATGACTAACTGCAGTTAGTGAAGAAATCAGTGTGCTGTTTGGCCCAACATTGGTCTTTATGTAATATTGGCTATGTATAGTCCTATAAGTATTCTTTTGTGATGGCAAAAATTTCATGTGTGTCGTGTTAAACAAAAGTGTCACCAGTGACACACATGATTGTTTCCACGTTACCATCAGCAGGACTGCATAATAAAGAACATTATTGGACAATATTGTTAGGATATAGATTTCAATGACCAGATGACGCTTCTGTTCCTTTTTCTTGCTTGTCGATTTTTCCTTTTGTTTGCATGCACATATGTCTAGGAGTTGTGTCCTTGAATGTGTGCTCTGTAAATATTTACCATCTTTTGTGAATAGGAACTGAGCCAGGTGTGTTAAGAGGCCATGTTTGTTTTAAGATGATGTTAAATGAATGAGAGGTGATGAAAACTGCGCGGCTATACACAAATATAAAGCTTGTATGGCATTAAATTTCTACTATGATGTTTATTCAGTTTTAGTCATGCAAAAATGTTGTTTTTAAAGATGATTTGGTCAATACACTGTGATCTGTTCTGCTGTTGATATAAATGTTCATATTGTTGAGTGGTTTTGTGAATGTGCATTTTTTGCAAAAAAAATTCTGTCCCCTATTATTTTAACCCTTAAACGCATGACTATTTCGCCAATCATTCTTACATATTCGGGTCTTTATCGACCCAGATCTATATCTAACACGGAAGGATCTCTACCTGTCGCGATAATATAAAACTCCTCTGATAGTAGAGTAACAATTACAGAAGAATAAAATAAATCATATTTTGTTACCTTTTGGAGCTTGAAAGGGCTCCGTTTGAGCAGATATTTTATGCCATCATCACTTTCCTCGTCAGAGCTCATTTCCCAGTAAATTCAGCAAATAATGGGCTAGTTTTATGTTTGAGGTCACGAATATGAGCCCATTCGCGATCTCAAACGTATTCTCAAAATTATATAATTTTCAACATCTTCAAAATCAATATTTTGATCGCTAACAGCTTCACCAGATCCATCCAGTGACAGTTACAGTCATATTTGATTGCGTTCAGTACTTGTTCTGCAGTAAATCGCTGAGCCATATGTTTTTCTTATTTCGTTTTCTGTCTAAATGAGTCGTCACTTCAGCATTGTGTATCAGACATTGCCACCTTGTGGAATAAAGGTGAATTGCACTTATTCCGTCATCAAAGATTAAATTATTGTGCAGAAAAAATATACCTACCTCGGGTTGTTTGTGACCCTATACAATTTTTACAAAAAATGGATACAAAAATAAGCATTCTTTTATAATTTTATTATTTTTTTTCTTGTTATATTCTTTATAATGAATTGATTGAGGAATACCAAGAAGGTTGATGTCTAACTTTAAAAAATGAACAAGGAGGAGGGTAGTGAATGACGTCCCGGGTCACTAAAGACCCGAGGTATGCATTTAAGGGTTAAAGCTGCTGTCCGTAACTTTTTTTTTGGTTAAGAATTATCCAAAATCAATTTTTCAGCATGTACATAACCAGCCAGTGTTCACAACTATCTCCTTACCTTAGCCCGATTCACAACGGTAAGCTTGTAATAATGTTTTATAATTCAGGTGGAATGGCGGGTTTTTGTGGGAAATTCGAGCATGTTGCTGTTTGTCTTTGCGTCATTGCGTCACGTCTGTAAACGAGTCCCAGCTAGTAGGCTATATCGCATGTGAGACGGATCATTTAGGCTAGCCTTTTCTTACAGCAGCTGCAATAATTAAACTTATTTTCATGGCGGATTGTATGGTATGACAAATTAATGTTGGAGTTTAGATCTATAGGTAACGCTAATACACACCAAATACATATAGTCACGCAATGCTGACATTAACTAACAATTTGAGAACAAAATATAACAATAATAATAATTTGCACAGTTTGACGTGATCCGAGCTAAGCTATCGTTAGATTTAATCACCTTTGGCCGTGCGATTTACTGTAATGCTATTTTTCCTCAGTCAGAACAAAAGTGGCAGACATGTTACTTACTTGTTCAGATGACATTTTCCGGTGAAAATTCTTATTTTGGTCATACTTCCAAGACTACAATCTGTGATTCCAAAGCACAATATCCACGCTGGTGTAATGATTGACAGCAAATATTAGAATCATCCGCGCCGAGGAGCCGTGCCGAGGCACAATGCACGTACAGATAATAATTCCGCAAACAACTGCAATTGCAGGTTTCAAACAGAGATGGCTACAAAGAAGCAAAACTACGTACTGCAGCTTTAAAAAGAAAGAAATGATGAAATGTGTTTAGTTTTAAAGGAAAATGTTATATCATTGCTCAATCTTTTGCATTGTCTTTAAAATTAATTTTCCTTATTTTTAAAAATGCTTCTCTGTTTTGGGCTTATCCTCCACCTAGATTTTAGAATTACGTGCTATAAAAAGGTCTTATATTAAATTTTATGTTTTGTTATTTAATGTTATTTAATTTCACAGAATTTTACAGAATGTTAGAATAGTATGAAATGGTATGTCATGAAATTCCTTGGAGTTCTATGAATCTGTATGACATTAAATTCCATAACATTTCATGATATTTCATTTTCTATGATATGCCATTGCATAAAATCCAATTGAATATCTCCTTGATTCAGTAATTATCAGGCAGTGAAACTGGGCAATGAGTTAAGGCAATGATTAGATCCTTAATCCAGTTTCATGTTCAAGGATCACCAGCATATATAGGCTGTTTTTTTTGTTTGTTTGTTTGTTTGTTTTTTTTGTTTTTTTATGGTCACATCATTAAATTATGAAGATCGGCTGTTATATGACTGACATGTGACACCCTTGGAAAAATGAGTAAATGCTAAATCGGTGTTACAATATATTTGAAATGAAAATGTAAAGGTTTTCTGACAAGAGAATGAGCAAAGGAAAATGTCTGATGTAATAAAGGTGAAGACAGTAGGTCTTGAGAGGTTAAAGTGATTTTGATGTTTTCTTGGAAGATTGTGTTGTTGTGTTCAGTATTATGTTTATCAGTCATGCAGGATTTTTATTGTACTGTCAGCTGTATGCTGAAGTCAGTGTTTATCCATGTGGGTGTTCTTGCACAAGCTGGCCAACATCTGCTTGTTGTTTTTTTTTTTTTTTTTTTTCCTGTATCAGATGCTGTCGCTTTTCCATTCATGGCTGTTTTGGGCGTCACCACTTTGAACAGTTTTGGGGGGAAAGGCTGTGTGTTTGGTTTGTGTGCAAAGCAACAGCAAGATTATCTATAAATTACGATTTATGTTTATAAATGAGATTTGTTTATTCACGTTGTCAGTTTGTTCATGGTTCATTTAAACCTTTTTTTTTTTTTTTTTTTATCTAATGTATCATGATAAACTTCATAAATACATACTGTTTACCACTGATAACTGTAATGAGCATAATTAACAGCAGAATACTCATTAATAATTAATTGTATTGAATATAAATGCATTGTTTTAAGAGTGTTGAATAGAAAATGTCAAGTAGAGAGGCAGTAACACTTTTCATTTGTTACCTTACAGGTTTCATTTGTTAACATTGTTAACTTCTTTAGTTACTGTGAACTAAGAATGAACAATACTTCTACAGCATTTATTAATCTTAGTTAATGTTAATCTCATCATTTTACATTTTTACGATCAAATTTTGTATCTATTAACATTAGTTAATGCACTGTAAAGTAACATGAACATTTTTAATAACTAACATTAACAAAGATTATTAAATACAGTAACAAATGTATTGCTCTTCATTAGTTCATGTTAGTTAATGCATTAACTAATGTTAACCAATGAGACCTATTGTAAAGAGTTACCAGAGAGGCTGTAAAGCCATTTACAAGTTTATTGTTGGCTAATATATATTACAGAGTGAGCTGGCAAAACCGATCAGGCCATGTGTACTGTATTTTAAGAATGTTTATATAACAGAGTTGAACTTTCTCAAGTGACCCCTGTTCTAAATGTTTATGCCTTGTCAAAATTCAAAATCATAGCCTTCAACTTGTCCTCTTGTTGTTTAACAGCATCATGTTGAAGTTTAACAGCCCAAGTTAAAATGTAACTTTTAAAATGCCAGAAGATATTTCAAGCAAAGAAGTGCTTCAGCGCTGTTAATGCCCATCACAAATACTCCTTGTATTTCTCATAAAAGCAATGTGAGTAACATGATAACTTACAAATAATAAGGAAACAAGATGACCTCATTAATGTGGCAGAACCGGTTTAGTGACATTATAAGATTTAAGGGCTGACAGACAGAACATTAAAATAATGAAACTAAAACAAAATGAGTTTAAAATGAAACAAGAATACATACTGTGGAAAATGGAAAAATCAGCTTTTACCCACAGGTCACTTCACTAAGAGCAACACAGATTTCTATCACTGCTAAAAGGATGAAAGCTAATGGTTGGCTGGTCATCTGACAAATGCCCCATGGTTATTTGGCATAATTTCCAAGTTGCTATTTACTTGTTGTTGTGTCTTATTGCTGACTGGTTATTCTTTGTGTGTGAGAGAGGGTGTTTTTCCCCTAAGCTGATTTAATTACCAAAGGTCTTCCATAGTGTTGAGTCAGAGACTTTTAATCTCTCTCTCTCTCTCTCTCTCTCTCTCTCTCTCTCTCTCTCAGTCTAAGTTTGTTTGCTCTTTGTATTTTGTTTTATGCTCAATTACACATGTGCACAAGTTATAGCTTGGCAAGTATAAGTCATAATTCCAGAGAATTCCAGAACATTGAGGGTGTGTGTGGTGTAATTGTTACGTAACAAGTAATATAATATCTAACTGTATGCTCTGTGTCAACGTGCATATAGTCAAAGCTGAAAATATAGATTTTTTTTTTAAATAAAATTTGTACAACTCTAAAACTAGCTACATTTTATGGGCCTACCCATATATTGGAACAGAACAGAATAGCAGTGGCTGGCCAGTTCTTGGTTTGGGAGATATTTTTCCCATTCATGTTTCTATTTTCCGCAGCTTCAAACCAAACCAAACAGCTCAGAGATGAATTACAACATTACAAACTTCAAAAAAAGCAAATGACAACTGAAAAAAATTGACTGTGTCAAGGAATGACACATCCCATGAGTCATTATGAAATATTGATTATATTTATTAACAGTATATTAGTAAAGTATATTGGTAAAATATTTACATATATGCAAAAGTTTGGGGTCAGTAAGATTTTTTTTTTTTTTTTTTTTTTTCAGCAAGGATGCATTAAATTGATCAAAAGTTACTGTAAAGTCATTTATAATGTTACAAAATATTTCTGCTTCAAATAAAAGCTGTTATTTTGATCTTTCTGTTCATCAAAGAATACTGAAAAAATGTATGAAGGTTTCCACAATAATATTAAGCAGCATGTTTTCAACATTGATGATAATAATAAATGTTTCTTGACCACCAGATCAGCATATCATGTGACCAAAGACTTATGCGAAAAAATGGACAAGTTTTTTCATTTTTATTTATTTTTATTTTTTGGATTTCTATGTTACAGTTCCTGTTTTTGGGCAACACTGTCAAACAGGTTGCATGCTCTGGATATACACACAAATGTCTGCATAATTGTCAGCAAAGATTATGTTCTTTTCTAGGACCGCTAAGGCAAATATTTGCTTTTTCTGTATACACATCTCAATCTGTTAGCTAACTTGAATGTGCTTTTCTTTTTTCAGGGCCATACATTGGTGCACGCTGACACTAAGGGATTCAGCATCCTTGAGACTACAAAATTTGTCAAACTTTTTACCATTACTCCGTTTAACACAGTGGAGGTGGAGGGGTAAAAATCTGGACCTCTCAGCTACTCTCTTCCAATGTCCCAGAGGCGCTATGACTTCTTTCGGGGCACCAAACTGCTGAGTGTGGGCTCAACTCCCCTCCCCAGCCCCTGAAACAGCCCTCCTACTCCCTCTCACCCAGACATGAAGGAGGTGAGGCTGTGGACAGCTAGTGACGTCTCTGATTGGCTGACCGACGAGGGCATGCAGGAGTACACGGATGCGTTGCGGAACGTGGACGGCCCTTCACTCTTGCAACTCTCTGAGGAAGACTTTAACGCCTCGCCTTTGTCCCTGGTTACCGGGGACAGTGGTCGACAGCTTTTGGAGCGCATAGAGACTTTGCGCTTCACCAGCCACATGAAGGCACACAAGAGCAACAACCATGAAAACAATCACCACGCCAACGGTCACATCAGCGGCGCCCTTGCCAACGGAAGTGTTAGCAACGGCAAGATTCTCAACGGCGTTCCAAAGAACGGCTTGCGCTCTGATGCAGTTCGCATCTTGGTTCCACCGCTGCCTGAGCAGGAGCGCACACCGTATCCCACGGAATGGTTCAAAACAGGTGTGGCTTTCCTGTACGCTCTGTGCTGCTTCCTCACAACAACAGTTGTGATCTCAGTGGTGCATGAACGCGTCCCACCCAAGGAAGAGTCCCCGCCCCTCCCGGATAAATTCTTTGATCTGTTTGATCGTGTGGAGTGGGCGTTTTCCATCTGTGAGATCAATGGCATGCTGCTTGTGGGACTGTGGTTTACACAGTGGCTTCTGCTTAAACACAGGTTAGTTCCTTATGGCCAATTCACACCACACAGACAAACGCCAACAAACAAGTTGGCCGCTAGATTTAGAATTTTATGAAAAATAACTCATGTTCACACTGCCCAAACAAACGCTGATTGAACGTGTTCAGTGAGGTGAATACAAACCCCGACCAACGCCAACAGACGCTGACGGGGTAACGCACTGATCCGACAAAACCCAACCGACGTGTTTGTTGGCATTTGTCTGTGTGGTGTGAATTGACACATTATGCCAGTGGTTTTCAACCTTTTTGATTCCAAGGCCCCCCATTGTCCACAATAATGACGTCACATCAGGTCGTTCTTCATCAGTATATTGGGGTATATCTGTTATTTTCTCTAACTCCGACCCTGATTTCTCTCTGTTTGCAGGTCCATAATCGGCCGCCGGTTCTTTTTTATTGTGGGAACTCTGTATTTGTACAGATGCGTGACCATGTACGTTACAACGTTACCTGTGCCAGGCATGCACTTCAAGTGCTCCCCAAAGGTAACCGCTGAAGAATGAAACTTAATCATTATGGTTAATGCTGGTCTAGTTGATCTAGAATAGGCATACTGTTGATTTGAGGTGGTTAATGGATGTGAAATCGAAAATTTTGCCCTCTGCCATAGCTCTCACTTCCCATTCACACTTTTAGAGCTACAGCAGAGATTATCGGTGAATAATGACCTATAATTTGGTCACAAAGCTTATAAGTTGATGCAGCACTTAAGTAGTGTTCACCATTTTTATGTTTCTAACAAAGTGACTTTTGGTCACTGTCTGGTTTCTGGTTTCATTTTATGAAAATACCCTAAATGAGTCATATTATTCATACACAGTTGGAGAAAGACAATGATGAGAGAATAATTATTTTTGAGTAGATCAGAATCAGAAGAGCTTTTTTTGCCAAATATATATATATTTATCTACAGTCCAAAAGTTTGGAACCACTAAGATTTTTAATGTTTTTAAAAGAAGTTTCGTCTGCTCACCAAGGCTACATTTATTTAATTAAAAATACAGTAAAAAACAGTAATATTGTGAAATATTATTACAATTTAAAATAACTGTGTACTATTTAAATATATTTGACAAAGTAATTTATTCCTGTGATGCAAAGCTGAATTTTCAGCATCGTTACTCCAGTCTTCAGTGTCACATGATCCTTCAGAAATCATTCTAATATGCTGATTTGCTGCTCAATAAACATTTATGATTATTTTCAATGTTGAAAACAGTTGTGTACTTTTTTTTTCAGGATTCCTTGATGAATAGAAAGTTCAAAAGAACAGCATTTATCTGAAATACAAAGCTTCTGTAGCATTATACACTACCGTTCAAAAGTTTGGGGTCAGTAAGAATTTTTATTTTTATTTTTTTGAAAAGAAATTAAAGAAATGAATACTTTTATTCAGCAAGGATGCATTAAATCAATCAAAAGTGGCAGTAAAGACATTTATAATGTTACAAAAGATTAGATTTCAGATAAACACTGTTCTTTTGAACTTTCTATTCATCAAATAATCCTGAAAAAAAATATTGTACACAAATATTTTGTACAATTGTACACATTAAATGTTTCTTGAGCAGCAGATCAGCATATTAGAATGATTTCTGAAGGATCATGTGACACTGAAGACTGGAGTAATGATGCTGAAAATTCAGCTTTGATCACAGGAATAAATTACTTTGTGAAATATATTCAAATAGAAAACAGTTATTTTAAATTGTAATAATATTTCACAATATTACTGTTTTTTACTGTATTTTTAATTAAATAAATGTAGCCTTGGTGAGCAGACGAAACTTCTTTTAAAAACATTAAAAATCTTAGTGGTTCCAAACTTTTGGACTGTACTGTATATATCTACTATATATAAATAAATAAATAAACAAAATAGACAAATTTGTGTGTACTATAAACAAATAGAAGACAAAATAATTACTTGAAGAGAACGACATAAAGTAGTGAAGAAAATAGTTGTTTTCTATCTATACAATCTATATATGTGTTTGTGTATGTTTATGTTTATGCTTATGTGTGTGTGTGTGTGTTCTAGCTCTTTGGTGACTGGGAGGCCCAGTCACGGCGGGTAATGAAAATGATGGCAGGTGGTGGCCTGTCAATCACTGGCTCTCACTCTTTGTGTGGAGATTACCTGTACAGTGGACACACAGTGATGCTGACATTAACGTACCTCTTTATTAAAGAGTGTGAGTACACATATTCATAATTTGGTTTGTTGATAACTCCATCTAGTGGACATGAAGAGCAATAACACCATCTATCTGTTTGTTACTTCTGCCTACACTGTAAAAAAAAAAAAAAACACAGAATTCAGTTTTTTTATTTTATGGGTGACAGATTCTCCACGGAGGTTCTGGTGGTATCACTGGCTCTGCTGGTGCCTGAGTGCTGTCGGTATCTTCTGCATCCTGTTGGCTCATGACCACTACACCATCGACGTGGTGTTGGCCTACTTCATGACCACACGCCTCTTCTGGTGGTACCATACAATGGCCAATCAGCAGGTAAATTTGGAGTTGAAACTGAGAAACCTCTGCGTTGCATTTACTGTCCTGTGAAAACAGCAGGTGTTGCAGTACCCCCACTTCCCACGCCCATGGAACACAATCGGAGTTATATTAAATAAATATCCTGACACTTATCAAATCAAAACGCTTATGCTACGTCCTGTGCCTTCCTATTCAACTTTGCTTTCTTCGTAAGTTGAATACGGAAGGCGTTCTGGTGGAAGCTAGATATTTTACTTTATAACTTGTTACATATGGATATTTTCTATTCTTACACAAACGCATCGCTTCAGAAGGCCTTTATTAACCCCCCGGAGCCGTGTGGAGTACGTTTATGATGGATGGATCGATGTACTTTCTTGAGCTTCATATTTGTTGGTCTCGTTCACTGCAATTTAACGCTCAGATGTGTCAGGATATTTATTAATATATCTCCGATTGTGTTCATCAGAAAGAAGAAAGTCAAATACATGGGGACAAGAGAGGTGTTTGTCAATAAATGAGAAAACTTGTTTGAAAAAGTAACAGATATTTTGTAGTAAATTTAAAATGCATTACTTCACTAGTTACTTAAAAAAAAAAGTAATCTGATTATGTTACTTGTTACTTGTAGTGCGTTACCTCCAACACTGCATATAATAATAATAATAATAATAATAATAATAATAGACATTTATCAAGACATTGTAAAAATAAAAAAATACTGAATGTAAAAAAATGAATGTTGCTGCAATTGATGGGTAACTTTCTTCCTCCATCTGCATTTGTTCCATTTCTGAAGAACTGGAAAACAGTGGTATTAAAAAATCTGTTTTGCCTCCTAACTTAATCTCTTGTGCTGTCCTATAGGCTCTAAAGGAAAATTCCACTGGCAACCTGTTCTCTCGTGTGTGGTGGTTCGGCCCATTCCAGTACTTTGAGAGTAACGTCCGTGGCATTGTGCCTCGAAACTACCAGCTACCATTCTTGTTGCGAATATTGAAGAGCACCCGGGTTAAGTACAGTAAGCTGGACTCCCGTGAGTCGTGAATCCTGATTGGCTGGAGCTCTGTGAGACTCTAAAAGAGAAACTGCTCTTCCCATCAAGCCTTGCAAAACTGGTTGAGCACTGTGACGCATATACACCGATCATTTTGTATTATTCGAAGCATTTCAACATCCCTAGCAGGTATGTATATGTAGAGCAGAGCATCTAACAAGTGGATTCGATTTGCTGCTCTTTATGGTTAAAAATTACCAGGCCTTGGTGTCATAGAGAACTGAGCCTTCCTGCTGTCTTCTCGATGGACTTGGCCTCGCAGAATATGTAATTTAAGGTTCATTTACCTGCCAAAACTGTATTGAATAAACTGGAACACTTCTAGAAACAGATTTTCTTTTTAAAAAGCATCTTTTTGTAATAATTTTATTAATTCTGGAGCAAGAATTTTTTCTAAATATTTCGCAGGTTTATTTTCCAAAAAGTGTCGTCCAAATAGAATATCTTTTTTAGATTTGTACCTTCCTGATAGCTGAAACCCATACAGCTTCAGTGTTTTATAGTGCCTTTCTTCCACACACGCATATACACATGTAATATACTCATGCACACGCATCCATACATCCACAATATACATGCTTTAAACATTTATATAACGTGTTAACCATCAATGTTGTCTGTCTGAATGTTTTTCTTGACCCGTAATCATTAAGAGGGGCAGTATGTTTTTATAGAAGCTATGAATGTGGGAGTTCAGTTCTGCCTTTCGCATTACAACAATCCTTCAAATCAACCCTGAGCACACTTCCTTGTGTATTAATTGGATAACTGTGTTCAATTATTCATTGCTGAAGATTTTCTTTTTCTTCTCAGTATCATCCATTGGAATGAAGTGTTTCGATCAGGATATAGTGCTCGTCTGACAAAACACTGCTCAAGTTTTGTCACGACTAAAGGGCTGTTCACACAGGACGTGTCTTTGCTTTCAAAAAAGGGATGTGCAGTGAAATGTAATGCAGTCGTTTTAATAGTTTAACTGTTTTTGACTTACGAAACACAGAGGTTGTGGTCAAAAATGTCTGTGTAGTGTGTGTTTACATAGCAAGACAATTATTAATCTCATTTTAACCATGAGATTTTTTTTTAGTCTGACTTAAAAAAAAAATTAATTGAGAATCACTGCTAGGATTTGGAAACCATCCAAATATTAAGGAAAGTCAGACTGTCTTCCTTGACAGAAAAGATTCACGCATACAAACTGAATGTTTACAATATTACACATGCAACTAATGACGTGTGTCGATGGGGTTATTTGTACATTAAAAATAACATATATCATTGTTGTACATTGTACAACATGACATGCTCATCTGTCATAGTTAACTACCCCCATCCTATTTTTGTGGTTTTAAACTATAAAAGTGGTTTGTTTGGTAACAGAAGGTATTTGAGGTATTTCTCCTTTAATGTGAAGTGAGTTTGCTCAAAATGTGCTTCCTCTAGCCAAAGGGAGGATCATCAAGTCTCTCACTAAAAAGCCAGAAGTGTTGAAAATGTTCTGGAGCAAGAACCAAATAGAAACTGAAGGTACACCCAGGTTTTTGTGACAGGTAGACTGAATGATAGGTGAGACGGGCCTGCAAAAGGACTGAATCTAGTCTCTGAATGTACAATAAGTGACAGTCCTCAGTTGAGAACTGGAGGGAAATTCAGAAGCACTTTAAAATGATGCCCAGCCACACAGTTCTTCTCAACACTGCACTTCAGTGACCTGCACGCTGATAAACCTGCAGGATGAAAACACTATTTTATTATTCCCCCAAGTAACAGCCTGATTAATGATGGTTTTATGCTCTGTCTTTCATATGAAACTGACAGTGGGATAAGACCTATGAATGTGCAACACGTACTAATATGTAGCCAAAGTGCATGTATAATATAGTGTGTATATGGATGGCTGAAGAATGCCATGGAGTTTTATTGTTTAGGTTTTTTTTTTTTTTTTTTTTTTGAGACCATAGAAAAGTCATTGAAACCAGTGTTGGGTCATAAAAGATTTTGTTAAGTTCTAAATAATTAAGTGTTTATTTAATTGGTGAAATGCAGAATGTTCAGCTGTTAATTTGCTTTGTGTTACACTGCCAACTGAATGACTTGAGAAGTGATATGATGACTCTAAATGCATGTTGTTTTTTGTTGTTTTGTTTTCCTTTCATTGTCAATCATAAATCCAGCATTGTCAAATTACTTTACTTTGTTGTCTAATGTAAACCAGGTTATTTGTGCTAAACAATCTCTTAAAATGAGACGAGGAGTGGAGCAGATATTGAATAAAACATTTAATATTCTGTATTGTCTAAATTTCATTCTTTTTCCATCACCTTCCTCCAAGCATTGTTTCTTATTTTAAATGCTAGTAGAAACTTTGCCTGACACTGACTTCATAAAACATTTAAAGCGCAACTCGGTAAGATTTGCGAAGCTCCCCCTACAGGTTCCTTCAGCGAATCACACTGTCGTAAATACAACAACCGCCGGTGTTGCGGTTGTGTGTGTGTGTATATATATATATATATATATATATATATATATATATATATATATATATATATATATATATATATATATAAAATCAGAGGTTGTGTTAGACTTGCGTTTCACCGTCATTTTGATGGACAGGATCATAAAAAATCCAGCATAATCAATAATTACCCGCCATTTGAATTTATATATTTTGATAAGTCTTTTAATAGCTTCTGATTTCGTCAAGATTTTCATTTTTATTCATGAACTTACAGGATAAGCAAATAGGCATAGGCTATGCATTTATTTATACTATGAAAAGAAAGTTGATCAAATACTGCCTCACTTTTCAGTTATCTTGAACACTTGTCACGGATTGTGAGTGAATGCGATCACCATTTCCTCTTTACTACTGTACAGAACGAAATAAACATGAATGAAAATCAAAAAATATGTTGAAAGCTTACCGAAATCTGTATCACATCAGTCATCAGTGTTGCAAACAATTTCACGTAACAATATACCTCAGAAAAGCCATTCGTTGACCATAAACTTATAGTCAGTAAGAAAAATAACAAAACTTAATTATGCAAGTAAGCATAAGTAACTTTATTATTATAAAATTGACTTAAACTAGGGTGCTTGTCTGTTTTCATTTTATTCTGGAGACTGAACTCGCGCTCTGCTGCCACACTGGAGCGCGCTCACCACCTACTGGACAGGGGTGGGAATTACAGTTACAAGCTACATAATCT
Source organism: Megalobrama amblycephala (assembly GCF_018812025.1). Lineage (NCBI taxonomy): Eukaryota > Metazoa > Chordata > Actinopteri > Cypriniformes > Xenocyprididae > Megalobrama > Megalobrama amblycephala. The sequence continues at coordinate 21,543,794 of NC_063048.1, forward strand.
GTCAAAATGACGGACGGGCTGCAGATTTTTTCCGTCACTGCTAAAATAATTTCATCAATGACGGAAAATTTTCGGTTAACGCGACCTCTTATATATATTTTATACATATATATAAAATGTCACACTACCGCCGGTGACACTCCACGACCGCGGTGGCGCGGTTGTCATGCCTACCGTCACAGCCCTAAAATACAGTAACGTTACAAGAAATCTCGATGGAGGTGGGTAATTTTCGAAATTGTCTTATAAAGTCATAATATATACATTGTTTTTGAATTACCGTAAAGCATTTTGTCACTTTCGCGTGAACATGAGGCGAGATTGTGTCGGGTAGGCGCAGCTCAACTTGCAAGTGCTGTTTTTTGGCGTAGACGTGCCAGAGGGGGTTAGTAACATAGGTTAGTAACTTAGGTGGAGTAACTTCCTGTTGACGTTCGAAGTGTTGTCAAACAAAACAGAGGCTGCATCCGAAACCGCATACTTCTCTACTATATAGTAGGGGAAAAGCAGTAGGCGAGCGAAAAAGTATGTCTGAATCCGAAGTATTCATAAAAGAGTAGGCGAGAATTACCTGGGTGATGTCTAATTCTCGCGAGATTCGGACGTGCGTCTACTTAAAGTGCGTCCGAATATGCCTACTTACCTACTATATAGTAGGGGGAAAACAGTACGTGAAAGGAGCAGTATGTCCGAAATCCTCAGTAATCATAAAAGAGTAGTCGAGAAGTTCCCGGATGGCTTACTGCTCCTGCCCAGATTCTGAAGTGTTCATCCGATGGACACTCTTCTATCCCAGGAGGCCACGGGAGAGGATACGTCACACTCGAACACGGAGGAGAAAAGCGCGCGGATGTTTTCAAATGTGAGTATTAAAAACCAAAAACTTGGTTCCTTGTGTTAAAATCGCATTTGTTGAACTACTGTAGAGGTGTAAAGACGGTAGCCAGTGTAGTATAGTTGTGATTTTGCTGTAAAAACACGTTTTATTATGTACAGCTAAGAGGGGAGCTTCAATAAACACACGTTCGTCTCCAAAGTGGATTTACATGAATTCCAAACCATATACATCATAAAGTCGATTACTAAATGTTTATTTAACATCTGACAGGAAAATATTCAATAAGTATTGCAGATAATGAGTACATCACAATATGAAATATACATCTGAGTGATGTGTGTGTATTATGTAGAATTCACTGTTGTCAACACTTTACATGAATGAATGTAAATAAACAAATGTACAAGTAACTAGACCTAAGTTATCTATTTTATTTGTCCGTTAGCACTGTTGGTAAATTAAGGAACATTTGTGTTTTTTAAGAAGTGAGTTAACACATCTTCAACATGTAAATGTAGTATTAAGCACATAAATCTCAGAAGAAACTTGAATCTTGTCTGATGTTACAGGGACAGATGATCACGTGTGTTTATCCGGTGGAAAGAGGCTGATGAAGGAATGATGGCATCAATGGCTTTGAGTGAGTATACTACAGAAATTAATACAAATCTAATAAAATATTACTTGTAGTTTATTTTAATTACTGTAATTTCAAACAGAGTTATTACAGCACTTCTGATTCTTGATGTCGGTATGTTTGCTGCAGAGCTTTTGTGGTGGAGCAGGACCTGCAAGATGACAGCGGCATTTGTGGGGGAAAGAAACCTGAATAATGACTGAATTTATATGGTTGGGTGAACTAACCCTTTAAGCCCCCAAATAGAAACTGTATGTATGCATTTATATTATGGTAGTACCTTGGAAAAGTAAACTTTAAGAAATAATAAGCTTTATTGAGTGTTTGTGCCCAAGACGCTAACAAAAAAGGATTTACAAAAATCACATTTACATTTATTTACAGGTTTACTTTTGGCAGATGCCTTTATCAAAAGTGACTAACAGTGCTCTTATTACAGGGATGATCCCCATGGAGTAACCTGGAGTAAAGTGTCGGACAGTAATGTCTGCGGAGATCGAACCAACAACCTTCTGCTTACCTTTAGCCCACTACACCACTAAAATAATAAAGCTGAAACAAAAAAATAGCACATAATTGTAAAAATATTGAATGAAATATGGCAGGAAACAGAATTCTGACATGAATTATTAAACATTTCAATCAGTTTAAATGTTTTACATGCAGTCTTGTTCATGGAGAGCACATGAATGTTTGGAGCAGACACAGCAGCAGCCAGATTGTCCCGCACATCTTCTCCCACTCTTGCTTCAAAGTTGGGGGGTCCAGGGGTCCATCATCATCTTCCTCATCCTCTGGATCAAAGATGTCCCCATTGAGAGGAGCAGCAATGAGGGACATTATAGATGGCAAAGACAGGTGAAGGTGTTCATCAGCTGCTTCATCAGAATAAAGCTGCAGAATTGGCACAGCTGTGTTGAGATGGCAGCAGGGCTGAAATATGCGATTGTAAGAACAATAAGTTTGAATAAAGCTTTGTTTCATGTGTTGTTGACTTGTATATGTGTTTATTTATTGTGATGATTACTTTTATTCATTCTATAACTCATTTATGTTTCCTATTGTCTGTAAATAAAATATATTTATTTTATTCATGCATTAATTCATTGCTTGACTGTATATTGAGATGTGTTCACCTTGGTTGTATTTGTCTAGTGTTTATTCATGCATAGCTGTGTCATATGACAGAACATTACGTTTTGCTTGTTTTAATAATACATTATTTTCTGTAAAAAATTAATATGATTAAGTATTGGTCAGCATTTATTATTAAGTGTTAGGGTGGTCTAGCAATGCTGTTCATTCTGGGTAATCTTATCTTTAGTAGTAATACGTCAGTCTTCTCCAAAGGTGAGATCTTCAAGCAGCTGTCCGACATCTCCTTTGTGCAGATATTGCAAATGCTGATGAAAACCGGTAGCGTTGTCAAGTTACTGGTGCTGTGAGGTGTTAGTGCACCTGTCACTCATATCTTTATTATTATATTATTATTGCAGAACTAACAGTCAGCAATCATAATGACAAAAAAATAGATTATATACACAGAAAAAAGCACAATGACAAGGTTAAATATCTGAATAATTCAACAAGGCTTCAAAAAAATACATATATTTTTTATTATAAGCCTAAGGGATGAAACGACAGTTAAATTCAACGAGAAAAAGGAAAACAGGAGATTTAAGCCACTTTTGCTTGTGGATAAAATTGTATGCATATAAAATAAAGAAATTAACAACATATTCAAGAGATCACGATTTTGGGTTTTCATTAAACGTCGTAGGTCACATGATAACGTCAACATGGCGGATTATATCCGGATCACATTCATACTCAACGAGATTAGTACCTACTCTTTTAGGCTCGTAAAGGAAGTACTTACTGAAATTAAGTACCTACTCAGTGAGTAGGCGATTTCGGACGCAGCCAGAGGCTAGCTAGACCCTCCCTCCTCCTCCTCCTCCTCCTCCTCCTCCTCCTCGTCCTCCCCCTCCCCTCCGTGCTTCCTGAAACAGTCATGAATGCGCGTTTAAAATCATTCTTGTCGGTTATTGGCTGGAGCATGTTTATTATGTTAAGTGGTCCAGGCTGCACCAGTTTGTTTTTATTGCCGTTTTCGGAGCTTGTGGCGACTACATAGACCGCGTTTTTTACAGTGTGTTCAGGGGACAGGCAGCTATCGGATAGTGAGGAGATGTTTGCTGTATGTGACAACAAATGTTTTGGCCTAAAAACGCAACATCACTTAGAGCACCTTTAACCATCGTAAGGACTTAGAAAACTATTTATGAAGGTAAAAAAAAGTTACTTAGTTCTGCTTTAATGATGCTTTATTTTGTCACCTTGTTATCTTGCAGTCATATTATTCTTCCATAGAGGGGTGTTTGGGGCAGTTTAGCTCTCTAATTTGCCTGTGGAATATGTGAGAAACTCATTGGTCCCAATGCAATATATGCAAAACAATGGAATTTCAATTCTGCACTCTTAAAAACAACACCTGCAAAATTTTATAAGTAATCCTAAATGTGGACTGTGTTTGAGTTGGGGAGGTGTCATCATGTATAATGAAAATCCTGTGTGAGAAAATGCAAGCTCACATACAGAACAATGCACAAGTCTGAACATGCGTCGTGATGCTCTTATGACCGTGTGATCAATATTTTCGTAAATAAAGAGGTAATTTTTTTTAGCACAAACAAAGCACAGGTTAAACCATTGGTGTCACATGGAGTACTTTAATGATGTCTTTCCTACTTTTCTGGACCTTGAAAGTGGTAGTTGCGTTGGATCTCTATGGAGGGACAAAAAGCTCTCAGATTTCATTAAAAATATCTTCATTTGTGTTCTGGTAAAACAAGATTGTTAGAACTGACATGCAGAAATCATAATACATACCGTATTAAGGCACAAGTATAGGGTATTGTTCTCATATAAATAAAGAGAGGCTGCTTACAAGGAGTTAAAAGATAAACACAATGACATCTTAGATTTTCCACAATGGCCATGAAGAAGCTGTATTTGTCCAGTTGCTGATCTGGAATCTGTAGGTGGCAAACAGTATGGCTTCCTGCATAAATATTTACTCAATTAGAATATTAACCAGACAAAGGAGCTGTCAAAGCTTGTACAACATTCCAAAGCCCAGTCAAAGATATACAGTAGCATGGTTTTCTTTATATGGGTTCTGTGGTCTTCTGCCACTCTTCTTTTGTTTTAAGATGTGAAGTGAAAGTGATAGCAGATATGTCCATGATATGTGTGCAGTCTTATATGCTGAATGATTTCATTGAAACTTTAGGTCAGTTCCCTTCAAGAGCATCACTTGCGAGTTAATTAGCTATAAGTGACCCATCAAGTGCATCCTTTTTATCCAGTGGAGTTTTTGTACAGTCCGGCTAGATGAAACATAAGATGCATAGGAGTCAAGTGTATTGACTAAGTGCATGGCAGCATGGTTATAAATAATTCAGACATGTCAAGATACTGTTAAAAGGCCACACCTAATGCAAAGGCACTGAGAACAAATACTGTACTGCTCATGACCAGTATCTTACAGCTACAGTAGCAAAACAATGTTGATGTGTGAAGTGTCATTTTAATATTTTATTATTACATTTAATTATTACAAATTTTAATAATTTTTTTCATATTTGAATATGGCTATGATGGACAATTAATTTATTGATTAAATATATTTATCTCAAACTAAATGTGCATGTGCACATTGCAATACTTAAAGGGTTAGTTCACCCAAAAATGAAAATTCTGTCATCAATTACTCACCTTCATTCATCTTCAAAACACAAATTAAGATATTTTTGATAAAATTCAAAGGCTCAGTGAGGCCTCCATTGACAGAAAGATCGTTCCTTTTTCAATGCACAGAAAGCTACTAAAACATACAGTGGCAAGAAAAAGTATGTGAACCCCTTGCAGAATCTGTGAAAATGAGAATTAGTTTAATAAAATAAGAGAGATCATACAAAATGCATGTTATTTTTTGTTTAGTACTGTCCTGAGTAAGATCTTTTACATAAAAGATGTTTGCATTTAGTTCACAAGACAAAACAATAGCTGAATTTATTAAAATAACCCCATTCATAAGTATGTGAACCATTGATTCTCAATACTGTGTGTGGTTACCTGATGATTTACGACTGTTTTTTTTTGTTTGTTTTGTGATGGTTCTTCATGAGTCTCTTGTTTGTCCTGAGCAGTTAAACTGAGCTCTGTTCTTCAGAAAAATCCTCCAGGTCCTGCAGATTTTTCCGTTTTCAAGCATTTTTGCATATTTGAACCCTTTCCAGCAGTGACTGTAGGATTTTGAGATCCATCTTTTCACACTGAGGACAATTGAGGGACTCAAACTCAACTATTAAAAAAGGTTCAAACATTCACTGATGCTCCAGAAGGAAACACGATGCATTAAGAGCCGGGGGGTGAAAACTTTTGAATTCAAATATCAAGGTAAATTGTACTTGTACGGGAAACATGCAAGTATCTTCTGTTGGTTCCGAAGGGTAGTACTAAATGTAAAACAATGATATTTAAACAAAATAAGAAAAACTGTGACATCTTCATCCTGTTCAAAAGTTTTCACCCCTCGGCTCTTAATGTATAGTGTTTCCTTCTGGAGCATCAGTGAATGTTTGAACCTTTTTTAATAGTCGTGTTTGAGTCCCTCAGTTGTCCTCAGTGTGAAAAGATGGATCTCAAAATCATTCAGTCACTGCTGGAAAGGGTTCAAATATGTAAAAATGCTTGAAAACTGAAGAATCTGCAGGACCTGGAGGATTTTTCTGAAGAACAGAGCTCAGTTTAACTGCTCAGGACAAACAAGAGACTCATGAACAACCATCACAAAACAAAAAAAGTCATAGATCATCAGGTAACCACACACAGTATTGAGAATCAATGGTTCACATACTTATGAATGGGGTTATTTTAATAAATTCAGCTATTGTTTTGTCTTGTGAACTAAATGCAAACATCTTTTATGTAAAATATCTTACTCAGGACAGTACTAAACAAAAAATAACATGCATTTTGTATTATCTCTCATTTCATTAAAATTCTTCACATTTTCACAGATTCTGCAAGTGGTTCACATACTTTTTCTTGCCACTGTATTTAAAACAGTTCATGTGACTACAGTGGTTCAACCTTAATGTTATGAAGCAGCGAGAATACTTTTTGTGCACCAAAAAAAAAAAAAAAGCAACTTTATTCAACAATATCTAGTGATGGCCGATTTCAAAACACTGCTTCATGAAGCTTCAAAGCTTTACGAATCTTTTGTTTCGAATCAGTGGTTCGGAGCGCGTATCAAACTGCCAAACTATTGAAATTTCGAAACAAAGTTTTTGTGATGTAACGAAGCCTCATTTAGCCTACTGAAATCACATGATTTTGGCACTCTGAACCACTGATTCAAAACAAAACATTCGTAAAGCTTTGAAGCTTCATAAAGCAGTGTTTTGAAATCACCCATCATAGATATTGTTGAATAAAGTCGTTATTTTGGTTTTTTTGGCACACAAAAAATATTCTCATCGCTTTATAATATTAAAGGTGCCCTAGATTATGTTTTTAAAAGATGTAATATAAGTCTAAGGTGTCCCCCTGAATGTGTCTGTGAAGTTTCAGATCAAAATACCCCATAGATTTTTTTTTATTAATTTTTTTAACTGCCTAATTTGGGGCATCATTATAAACGTGCCGATTTTATGCTGCGGCCCCTTTAAATCCCGTGGTCCACACCCACAGAGCTTGCGCTTGCCTTGAACAGTGCCTTAAAGTTTACACAGCTAATATAACCCTCAAAATGGATCTTTACAAAGTGTTCGTCATGCATGCGGCGGATTATGTGAGTATTGTATACTGTTATATTGTTTACTTCTGATTTTGAATGAGTTTGATAGTGCTCCGTGGCTAACGGCTAATACTACTCTGTTGGAGAGATTTATAAAGAATGAAGTTGTGTTTATGCATTATACAGACTGCAAGTGTTTAAAAATGAAAATAGCGACAGCTCTCTTGTCTCCGTGAATACAGTAATAACCGATGGTAATTTTAACCACATTTAACAGTACATTAGCAACATGCTAACGAAACATTTAGAAAGACAGTTTACAAATATCACTAAAAATATCATGTTATCATGGATCATGTCAGTTATTATTGCTCCATCTGCCATTTTTCGCTATTGTTCTTGCTTGCTTACCTAGTCTGATGATTTGGTTGTGCACATCCAGACGTTTATACTGGCTGCCCTTGTCTAATGCCTTTTATAATGTTGGAAACGTGGGCTGGCATATGCAAATATTGGTGCGTACACCCCGACTGTTACGTAACAGTCGGTGTTATGTTGAGATTCGCCTGTTCTTCGGAGGTCTTTTAAACAAATGAGATTTATATAAAAAGGAGGAAACAACGGAGTTTGAGACTCACTGTATGTCATTTCCATGTACTGAACTCTTGTTATTTAACAATGCCAAGATAAATTAAATTTTTCATTCGAGGGCACCTTTAAGGTTGAACCACTGTAGTCACATTAACTGTTTTAAATAAATGTTTTAGCTTTGAAAAGGGAAATGACCTCGCTGGCAATGGAGGCCTCACTGAGCCTTTGGATTTCATCAAAACTATCTTAATTTGTGTTTCTAAGATGAACGAAGGTCTTACGGGTGTGGAACGACAGGAGGGTGAGTACTTAAAGACTGAATTTTCATTTTTAGGTGAACCATCCCTTTAATAAAACATAAAAGTTGTTAGCTTTGGTTAGCGTTGTTTACACGGAGCAATTTCCCAAAACACAAGTGTCTTACTGTCAAATATTAAACCAAAAACAATGTTTACACGTATGTTCATGTAGACAAAAAAAGCTTCGTGGACAGATTCATAAATGCCCAATCGGGGTTCAAGGGCAGCTCTGGCATCCAGGCTAAAATTTCACACATCCGCACCTGTTGTCGCTCCCAATGCGCCTCCAAGCAAAGATAGGCCTTGTATTGATTGTTGTCTTTGTTAAATCTGCATTGAGAAGCTATCGAGGTTAATCGGTTCGTGTTAAACTGCTACAATAGTTTAAAGAGTCGTGTTTGTGAGCAAACAGCGGTGAAGTCATTGTTTAAGCTGTTACACATTCGGTTGAACAGGCAGCTTAGGTTTGTGGTTTCTTTCTGCAGCGGGGTGGTGTCTATTCGGCTGCTCACCACACTGCCAAGAGAGGACAGATTCATCTCCTCAGACATTACCGCGTCTCTGATTGACTGAGAGATGTCCGTGGAGGTAGAAGAGGAACGAAAGTCAGACCCAAAAGGGAGATGCGCAAGACTGATTTGGCGTTTATTTCCTCACGTTTTCCTCATTTTATCACTCATTTTATATGCGGTTTTAGGTGCGCAGATCTTTCAACAGATTGAGAAAAGGACTAACAATGAGTCGGAACGGATCCGTGAAGTGGTGCAAAAAGTGGTGGAGACAGTGCAGAATCATACAGGTCTTACCTTAAGCTTATATAAATTATATATTTAAAAATATATATTATAGCCTATATACGTAGGCTGTAGTTTTACTGTGCATTTTGATGATGGACGATATTAGAAAATGTGAATAATCTACACTTGTAATGTAAATGTTTAAATAGGCTATTACTTTTTAATAAGCTATATTTCATTTTATTTTATGAATTAGATACCTCAAAACAGGAAGAGTTACATGGAAAAATAAAAAATATTTTGAATGAATTCCAAAAGGAGCAGAACTGGACCTTCTCTCGTTCTCTTTTCTTCTGCTGTACGGTGTTCACTACTTTAGGTGAGTAGTTATTTTTCACAAAGACTTCACAAAGTTTGTAAAGTTTTAGGTTTTGTCGGGTTTTAACTTGAACCAAGATATTTTAAGTCTGAATGTAGTTTGTCTATGATTGTTGTTGCATTTAATGCACCATTGAGTTTGTTGTTTGCCTGAGAAGTTCTGACCTTTGACTGTATAGTCTTTTTTCAGCACACACAACTGCACTGTTGCCCACAGTAACCAGCCTAACCAAGATAAGACACAAAACAGATGTCCCCAGGAAAGAAAATGGTTATTTCCTAAACGAATTATTTGCAGAATAACAGCAGAATATTGGAACATTTGAAATTCATAAATTATTTGTTTATATAGATTTTTTTTACATGCTTTACTTTTTACCCTGTGCTCTTTACACCCAGAAATGTGTTTCCATATCCATTAAAAATCAGTGAGTGTAAAATGTACACTGTAAGATGGATGAGACCTCTAATGATGGAGGAGACTCTAAAAAGATATTTTTTTGTGTGGTGCATTGTTCATGGAATGGACAAAAACCATAAAGGGATGTAGATCATATATTAGGTTTTTGTATGATTAGTTATGGTCGTCCACCATTATGCACTTCCAGGCAAGCATATATTGAAATACATGATCAATATCTCATAATCCCCTTGCTGATTAAATTTTAAACACAATTATTGATATTATTATTGATATTATTTTAGCTTAAAACATATTGTGACCTTAAATGAAAAACACAAGTTTCAAGACACTGTCTATGTATAATTGGTTAAATTATTTCCAATAAAGCATTAATGGGCCTCTCTTCAGAGAGGCATGTAGTCAAATCATAATTTATTATACAGAATCACATGGAAATAGCACAACTTTTATTTATCAGTGGCACATTTTTGTTGTTTAACATTCATGCTTGTGAAAGAAATCTCTTCCTCTCAACACTAATTGTAAATTGCAGCTAACCACAGCCCGGATATTAATTGAATGTAAACTTCCATCTTTCAGGACATCTTAAAGAAAAGCATTATGCAAAAGTGCCAAATGCTGCAGTCTGTTGCTGTGGATGTCCATTATGTGAAGGGCGTATCTTTGGTTATCTCAGCTAACCGTAATGAATGTTGGGTTTTGAGGAAGCTGAGGCAGATGATGAGTTCAGATGGGTTCATTTCTTTTTCTTTCTTTTTCTTACTCTTTTTGTACATCAGCAGCTCTGACACTTGTTCTGATGAAAAAAGGGGTAAGTGATGATGTCAGCTGCAACTGCAACAGTAAGACCTATTTGTCCTCTGACAAAACGATTACAGATGCCTTTTCAGGTTGAACAACTTAATATTTTTAATTGCTTTGAATTGTTTAAATATTTGGCTTTGATACTTGGACAAAAAGGGACAGCAAAACATGCATGGTTGTTGAACTTTGGAAAGAATTTTTAAATGTCTAGTGTAATTGTGGCAGAGTTGCACACACTGTTTGTCTCTGCTTTGAAGAGGGAATTACTGTATGAGACTCCATGCAGAACGAGGAACTTAAACAACAATAGTTTGCATTTTTTTCCTAGAAAAATACTTGATAAAATAAAATATAGCAACCATGTGACATCCTGAAAATAACTAATCAAAATCTTAAATAATTTATTGCCTTCTATTATGAGAACGACTAGTGTAACCCCCATTGCCTGAAGGAGGGAATGGAGACGTTAACATCAGTGACTGACAAATTAGAATTGGGATCTCGTCTGAGAGCTCCAATCACCTTCAAGTGGTAACAGAACAAACCAATGCACATGCGAGTGAGAACTGCATCATGAGCCACTCCCCCGCTTCCGGGTATATAAGGCAGCGTGCAGATACTCACATTAAATAATTTCACCCATTACATTTAGGACAAAAAAGACTTATGTCTAAACCACAACATATGGGCATCTATTCTAGTACAGGGGCTGACCAACCGGGCATACACGCAAGTACTAGACCTGGTGTCAGATGCCTCCACCTGCATTTGACTGCCAAGGATGCTGGAGGAACTCAGGCTCACCAACCAGGGAACACACCTGAAAATCAGAATAGGTGCTTGTACCCATCCTCAAAGGGGAATGTAGTAGCAAGTGAGACACCGAGCCATTCTTCCCACATATTACCTGTTTGTACACAACACTCGGGAAGACTGGCTCCACTCAGAGAGTGTAGAATCTCGCGAATGTCGCCCACACTCAAAAAATTATATGTTGGATTTGCTTAACTTTTTTATGTCAACAGGTTCCACATAACTGGGTTATGTTGCATTTAATTAACATTGTTAATTAATATTTCAGTAAACTTAAGTTTATTAAGTTAAATTCAATGCCATTTGATTTGAGTCAGGTTAAAATTCTTAATTTTCTCCAAAAACTATTAAGTTAATTATCCTAAAATTAATATCAAACAAAAATTAAAAAAAGTAATCCAGTTTAATTGATTATTTAGTGAACGCATTCAAGAACAATTTTTGCAAATATCTAACAAGAAAACCTTTTACAAAATCTTTACTCTGCAAAGATTTTTATTGTTAGGCATTAGCCAGAATATGCTTTTGTTACATCCGTCGCCGTGTCCCAACGCCCAGGAAGAAGCAACACTTTGACCAACACGTTGAGTGAGCTCTCACTCCAAGGGGGCACGGCTCATCCCAGGATTGGTACTCCAAGATGGTGGCATCCATCCAGTGGGCCAACCTCTGTTTGGAGACAGCCTTACCCTTCTGCTGGCCTCCATAGCAGACAAAGAGCTGTTCTGAGGTTCTAAATCTCTGCGTGCAGTCCACGTACAAACGCAGGGCGCAAACAGGACACAGAAATGCAAGGGCCAGGTCTGCCTCCTCCGAGGACAGCACTTGCAAGTTCACCACCTGATCCTTGAAAGGAGTGGTGGGAACTTTGGGTACGTATCCAGGCTGGGGTTTCAGGATTACGTGAGAGTCAGCCGGCCTGAATTCTAAGCACGCTTCATTGACCGAAAATGCCTGCAGGTCCCACACCCTCTTAATGGATGTGAGCACAGTCAGAAGCACTGTCTTAAGCACCTGGATCTTTATCTTCACTGACTGTAAGGGCTCAAAGGTTGCTCTCTGTAGGGCCGCTAAAATCAGAGAGAGATCCCAAGAGGGGATAAGGTTCGGCCAACGAGGATTCAGCCTCCTGGCACCTCTCAGAAACCTCACCACCAAGTTGTGTTTCCCCAACAACTTACTGTCTACTGCATTGTGATGTGCGGCAATAGCGGTAACACACACTTTCAGGGAGGGAGACAGCCTTCACCCCAACCGTCTTGCAGGAAAGAAAGCACAACACTGACAGGGCAACTACACGAGTCTTCCCTGTGGGAAGAACACCAAACTATGAAGGGGTTTCACTTCAAATCATAAAGACACTTTGTAGAGGGGGCTTTTGCTGAAGTGATCTTCACATACCCTTTGGCCGCCCCACCATCAAGGGCAGTGAAAGCGAAGGAGGCAGTGGAGCAGCTTTGGGCAAAAAAAGGTGCCTTCCGCGACTTTTTGATCTCCTCATGCGCTTCGGGGAAGAAAGGGAATGGAGTAGACGCTGCTGTTAAGCATGTCCTGAAGGTTCGGGACATGGTTCTACTTGAGCTTGTCACTTTGGAAAAAATGGCAGAGAGATCTGGATCAGATTCGAACAACGCTGCTTTCCTTGAAAGGGGGGAGTGCAGTCGAATCCTCAAGCCCTCCCTCCAATGCAGTGATGGACATTCGGTCCTTCGCAAGAGCCCTGAATGAGGTGCTGGGTCCTCCCTGAGAAGAACCAGCAATCCCAACTGGAAGCTCCACAGCCTGTGATGAGAAAAAGAAGTGGGAGGACGGCAGGGACTCACCCTGCGAACGAGCTCCCACTGTGATCCTCAGGTCACCCTGTGTATTCACCAAAGTGGCCCTCTGCTGTGCAGAAGAACCAGGACTCCACCTTTTTTGAACAACGATTATGGCTGTCGGGGCAAGGAAATGACCACATCCAGAAACACACAGGTGGAATGACATCTTTAAAAAGATGCCTCTTGTTCTGATACACAGGAACGATGATTGAAGAGCAGAGAAAACAAACGTCTGCTCAGCTCCGAAGAGAAAGCTTAATGTGAGTATCTGCACGATGCCTTATATACCCGGAAGCAGGGGAGTGGCTTGCGATGCAAATCTCACTCGCCAATGTGCATTGGCTTGTTCTGTTACCACTTGAAGGTGATTAGGGCTCTCAGGCGAGATCCCAATTCCAGTTCATTAACGTCGAACGTGACTGACTGATAGGGAACCTCTTTTTAGGCCATCACATTATTTAAAGGGTTAGTTCACCCCAAAATGAAAATTCTGTCATTAATTACTCACCCTTATGTCATTCCAAACCCATAAGACTTAATCTTGGGAACACAATTGAAGATATTTTTGATAACAGAATGCTGTCAGATTTCCTTCAATAGACTGCCTTCGCAACTGAAACTTTGACATTTCAAAAAGTTCATAAAGACATCGGAAAACTAATCCATATGAACCGAGCGGTTTAGTCCAATTTTTCTGGAGAGAATCGATCACTTCATAAACAGATTTTAACTCACATATAAACCTTGATCAGCGAACGAACATAAACAGAAGCTCAACCTAACTTAAATGACGCACAAGAACAAACCTCTCCTGAAAGCTCAAACATGCTACATAACCAATGAGATTCAGTCTTGTGTTGTATACAGCACCTTTGAGCTTCCAGAAGAGGTTTCATTTAAGTTAGGTTGAGCTTCTGTTTATTTTCGCTGATCAATGTTTATATGAGAGTAAAAGCCTAAATTAAATCTGTTCACCATAAAAAGTGATCAAGTCTCTTCAGAAAATTTTGACTAAACCACTCAATTCATATAGATTAGTTTTACGATGTCTTTATGAACTTTTTGAAACGTCAAAGTTTCAGTTGTGAAGGCAGTCTATGGAAGGAAATCTGAGAGCATTCTGTTATCAAAAATATCTTCATTTGTTTACCGAAGATGAAGGGAAGTCTTACAGGTTTGGAATGACATGAAGGTGAGTAAATGATGACATAATTTTCGTTTTGGCGTGAACTAACCCTTTAAAGTAGTAGTAGTAGTAGTAATAACAACAATGTAATTAAGAATATAATAATAACAGTAATAATAATAATATTTACTAATTAAAATTAAATAATTTAACAAAAAAATAAACTAATTTATTGCCTTATATTATGATATTTTAAAAAGTGAATAATAATAATAATAATAATAATAATAACCAATTAAAATTTAAAAAGTAAAATAATAATTATTTATAATAATATACATAATAATTATTATCAATAATAGTAGTAATAATAATGTAATTCAAATTTTAATAATAATAATAATAATAATAATACTTATTATTATTATTATTATTATTATTAGTGTTGTTGACCTCTTGTATATAAAGAGCTGTTCCTTTGCTTAAACTTAGTAGAATTGCATTACTCATGTACTGATAAAAACGTTCAGCAGGTGGCAGTACTGAGACGTGTTGGTCTAATGAGTGAAATTATGAATTTCTAACTCTCAGTTCTGCTCTTGTATAACAGGCTATGGACACATGTATCCAGTGACCCGTGAAGGGAAGATGGCTTGTATCCTGTATGCGATGGTGGGCATTCCTCTCATGCTGCTGGTCATCACAGATGTGGGCGATATCTTAGCTGTTCTCCTCTCTAAAGCGTACACTTGTCTCAGCCTGTTCTGCAGGCGATGTATGGTACATCGTTCATGGAGCCTTAAAAATCATGAAAAGGCATCACCTCTCCAACAAGTGAAAGGTGTTGATACTGGCAGCACTTATACATTCAACCAAGATATCGTGGTGCACAAGACAGTGAACATTCGGCAGGTGATAGGAGCCCAGTCTTCCTTCAGACGATCATCCTTACAGCTTCGTAACAACAAGGAGATCTTTAACCGCATTATTGTTAAGGAGAGCTTCAGGCTCAAGAACACTTTGACAAAATCCTTCTCATGCTCAGACCTTGACCATATACCTTCCCCAGAGAACGGCTCCAAGTTATTCACCGGCATCGGAGAGAAGATGGATCACGTTAACGTCCCTCTGCTGGTCATCTTGCTGGTGGTGTTTGCATACATGGTGGTCTGCAGTCAAATTTTGAAATGCTGGGAGAGTGAGATGAACCACTTTGATGCCTTTTATTTTACCTTCATCACCTTGACCACCATTGGCTTTGGTGACATTGTGCCTAAACACCCAAATTTCTTCATGGTTACCTTTTTGTTCATTATCATGGGCATGGCCATTATGAGTATGGCCTTCAAACTTGGCCAATCACAAATTGTTAGCTGTTACAGGTGGTGGATGACTTGTCTTAGCATGGGCAAGGTAGGAATACGCAAAGATCTAGAGGGTAACTGAAGGCAACGGGTTTTTGTGGCTTTGCTAATGGCACATGAAATTACTAGGAAAGCATGACCACTCTCAGTACAAGATGGTAATGTGTTTTAATGTCTTTCACTGTCTGCCAGTTTGATAAAATGGGTTGAAGGGGAATGGACCACAGTCCTACTTCAGTATAAAACAAGTATAGAAGAAACAGTGAAGTATGCACTCCTGTTAGCTATCTGAGCCAAAAGATGAGACTGGCCTCTGTGACTGTATTATTATATGCTTGTATTATTAGGAAAATTGCACGAGACTTTGTTTATTTTTTGTATAAATATGTAGCTTATCAGAAATGCACTGACATTTATTCATGTTCATGCAAGATGTATGTACTGTATTCATGTATGGATATTCATACAAAAATGTATGGTATATGTTGCCCAGTGTTTAATTAATGCCAAATAATAAAGAATGTAATATGTTTTACCTCTCCAAACAGTGCAACATCCTTCTCTTATTTAAATTCAGGTGTGTATGTAAAATTAATTTACTGACTAATACGTAAGCTAGTATGTAACTGAATGATTGAGCATCTGTAATATATTGCCTGTTAAAATTTAAGATGATCAATTTATAATCTGAAACCATGTGAATAAATTAATCTTTCTGTGCCATTTGATGAGTTTAATATCAATATCAATGTAGCATAATAAGGAAAGGATGTGATTTTCCTCATCTGGTGCTAACTGCACCAAAGTAAATGGATAAGAAACACATTTACATGTATGCAACACTTTCCACATTTACCTCCTGCAACGCAAGATGCCGCTGTTGTAAAACTGTTGCAAGAAGAGAATGATTTCTGAAAACAGCTTGGTATCCGACCGATTCTTGTTTAATGTTAAACTCAACAAGTGATTGCAAATTTCCCTCTGTAAAGTCAAGCTGGCTAAAACAACAGCATCGCAATCTTAAAGCACATGTCTATACGACCGTGGGGACTTTATTTATTATTAATATGAACATAATATAGCCTTTAAAATGAGGCTGCTCGCTGCAGAGACATCTCTGAATGAAATTTGGGCAGAGCTAGAAGGTGCAACCACACCCTAACCCTAACCATAACTCTATTCTTCTATCCATTATCTTCACAGAGGTGGAGCTGGATGTCAATTGGCTCTGCAGAGTGAGTAGCCTACCACTTGTTTAAAGAACTATAGAACTTTCAAAAGATCTCATACATATGTTGAAACATATTTAATACTCTATTAAATAGAGTAACACATAAAAATAAAAGCAGTAGGTTAAATAAAGTGCTCCCGCCTTTCTCATTCGTCCGTGGCACAGCAGCACACCCCATTTGAGTCCAGCGTGACGTCAAACAGCAGTCAAGCAACTAAAACGCTCCGCATCCAGCGTGCCTTTCACCCGGGATCTGACAGCAAAGCTCAATGCAAATGTGCTTATAAGGTAAGAATTTAAACCATAATGCATATTATTCATTAGCCTATAGATATTTAGACTTAGAAAAAGCAGGAGAAAGAAAGAAAAGACTATTGTTGGTAGTTTATTATTTTCAGAGAGCTTCAGTGCATTAATTTATATATATAAAAAATATTTTTACTTTGATATGTGCCATATTTCTCTCATATTAGTAATCATACACTGAAGTTCTGTTTTCACAGTATCAATGCACAGCCTATTTTTTCATGTTTTTATGTCACTGGAGGCTTTTGACATTCGTTTTCTTACTGTTGCAGGATCTCTGGCTCGCTCTCTTGGCAATTGGATTTAATAAAAATGGGACTATTTGATGCTCTTAGAGATTTTAGTTTATTAACATGGCTAAGAGAAGAAAGACAGTCTCGGAGGCTGATTCTGTTTATCGTTTTCATTGCTTTGCTGTTGGACAACATGCTGTTGACGGTGGTCGGTAAGTGCTACTGTTGCTCACACCTGTTACACAAAACACACATATGATGCAGACAGAGTGAACATCCCTCACAGTGACTGACCCTGTTCATGCAAACACTGCGTATAGACTACACATATGCATTTTAGGCTACTATTATCACATATTAGTCTGCTGACACATTTAATATTAAATATCTGTAAAATTCACGATTTAATTAGATATATGTTATTATAAAATTGTACATTCTGCATTCTAAAAATGTGAATTTAAACCAAACTTAAACGTTTTTAAATATTGCACTTCTGTTTTCTTCTTTGTCAAAAATAGAGAACTGGGCAAAACCAACTTATAATTCCCAGTAATGGGCTTTTATGTGAATAGAAATAAAATCAGACCATTGAAATTATCAGTTATTTCTCGATTAAAATATGGCGGGTCTACTAAAATAACATAGACCTATAAATGATTTGCATATATGTTAATTCATTAATTCATTTTAAAACAATTTTTGCGGTACCAATTTAAATGAATTGTTTGATTTAAATTCTTTCAAAAACTTTATTTGCCCGTATTTTTAAAAAGTAAAATGATAAATCTGATAACACGCTTATGATAGAAAATGAAATACGTTTATCTATCCTAAACGATTGTTTTCCCGTATAAAGTAAACTAAATTGGCGGCTGCATCAGTGGCTGCAGTTGATCTGAATTAAGGAATCATGTCCTCGAGCGCTGCCAGAGCCTCGTCCGCGCGCGCACTCATTAAATGTGACAGTGACGCGCGCTTAACTGTCTGTTTGTTCTCACGTCCGCGAGCCAAAAAAACGGGCACGTCAATTAAGCCGGAAATAGACGCTATGAATATGGCGTTTGTGTACATACAGATGGAACCAGGCGAAAACTGAACCTGTCGCTCTTTAGCACAAGTGTTGAATGAAGAGTCTTTCGAGTGTTATCGTACACAGTGTCCCTGTGGGTTATTTGTTTACGCAGGATAATGTCAAACGCATCTAACGGACACAAAAGGTCAAATGTGGTCTTACACAGCTAGATAAATCGCTGCACTTCACTTTTTTTCAGGCAAATGGTAGCTTATTTATTTATTTAGCTGTCTAAAACTGATTTCTTGAATATTATGTTTTAAGAGTAGGCCTGAGAAGGTTGGATTACTTACAGTGAAACCTCAAAAACGAAGTATTATAAGCCTATGATATAATTTACGACCATGTTTAAACAAATCGTTATTGTCGATTGGTATAATCTCTGTCTTGTCCTTATTATTATCTCTTTCCTCTCTGTAGTGCCTATTATTCCAAGCTACCTGTACACAGTGGATGACGAGGCCGCTCAGGTGGTCCGGAATCACTCCATGTCCCCTCTTTCTCCATCTGGCACCTTCCAGAGCATTGTGTCTTTGTACGATAATACAACACGCCTGACAGGCTTTAGCCCGCAGATGAGTACTGCTGGCCCAGTGACCCCGGCCCCTACTTCTGTGACACCCCCTCGGAATGGGTCAGACTGCCCCAAAGCAGATGACCAGCTTCTGAACGAGAACGTGAAAGTGGGTCTGTTGTTTGCCTCTAAAGCAACAGTACAGCTAATCACTAACCCCTTCATAGGGCCCCTAACTAACAGGTGGGTTAAGGCAAACCACACGTTTAAGAAAGTACAGCAACTAGCATTTCTCTCAAAAGGAGCATGAGATTGCATGACGTGTGTGTGCAGTGAGTGTAAATGGGGTGTAAGTAAGGTGAATATTGCAGTGCAATTCTTTTTCTGCCTCTGTAGTGTGATCACTCGTGCATGAGCTGTCACCCCTTCGCATGCTCAGATTTGGCCAGTCCAGTTTAATTCAGCACCGCTGCATTGAACGGATCCCACTAGAGCTTTGCAAACTCCTGGGATCAGTCAGCTGTAATATTTTGTAGCAATGTACAACACTATTAGTGATACACAAAGTGCTTTATTAATTCACAAGATGTGAAGCAGAGGCAAAAACTAAACAAAAAGCATTATATATATATGATAATATAATTACATCTTAATAAAAGATATCAACACTCCAATATGTAACACAGCTTCCTCACACAAGTTCAATGTTTGTGGAAAAATGATGGTGGAAGGTTTTTAAGTTTCATATGAGGAGAGATATTCCTAAATCATTTCTTATCTAATTGCAGAATAGGATACCAGATCCCAATGTTTGCTGGTTTCTGCATCATGTTTGTTTCTACCCTCAGTGAGTACATGAAATTTATTTCTAATGTTGTTTTCAACATCAATCTCACTTCTGAGTATCTTTATGGAAAGAGGGGAGAATATGCCACATTTTTATAAAATGCATGATTTAAAATCTGATGTGTCATATTTCTGTAATAAATACATCTGTTTCTCTTCTGTCTGTGTTTTACTCTGTGTGAAGTGTTTGCGTTTTCGTCGAGCTATACGTTGCTGTTTTTGGCCAGATCTCTACAAGGTGTTGGCTCTTCCTGTTCTTCTGTGGCAGGTAACAGATTTTGTGAAACGTTGCATTAGATTTCAAAAGGATGCTGTCAAAAGCTGCAATGTAATGCTTTATGATACCATATTTAGTGCATAATTTGTAAACCCGAGTGCACTAAAACGAATTTGACTTTGATGTTCTCAGAACTCTGCATGCATAAAGCCACTGTTAATGTTAATGGTGTTCAGGTGCCGGTGTACAATGGACCCCGCTTCCATTGAAAGATGTGTAAAGCCTTGGATCTAGATTACACTATAACTGACTCTTGCAACTCTTGATTAGTTCTTTCATTGGACGGATCATAATTTATTGAGTGTATTTGCTAGAATTTAAAAGGCTAACATCGTAAGCAATCAAATTAGCCTCAATCTTTTAAAAAAGTTTGAACACAGAATTCAAACTTACACCCAAAATGAGCATTTACTAAGAGATAAATGTGAAAAAGCAAAATAAATCGAAAATATTTTACTGAACAAAAAATAGTAATATAAATAGACAAAAAAAAGGTTTCTATCGTTCTTCTTGAAGTAGACATTTTGCCCTTTGTCGCTGACCTTTACCCTCTGTACTGTTTTTCATTATGCAGGTATGGGGATGTTGGCAAGTGTTTACACAGACGATGAGGAAAGAGGAAATGCTATAGGAATTGCCCTGGGAGGACTAGCCATGGGAGTTTTGGGTGTGTACTGTATGTCTAGGATTTTTCCATATTTTGACCTGCAGTTCTTGGTTTGCACAGGTACCACTGGAGATCTTGATAGAGTCCTAATACTAATCTTACTCCTTTGAGCACATACAAAAAAAGAGAGAGATGTTAAGTTGGGGGTTATGCATAAAGTGCCCTTGAGTTTAAAATCGGGAGTCAAAACTTTAAGTGCCTTGTTTAAAGCCCAGGAGCAGTGGTCAGAAGAAATGCCCTGAGTGGGGCCTGAACCTGGTGCTTCCCGTTAATGGTGTCATGCTTTAACCACTGTTACAGGATGTTTAATCCTTGATAGTCCATTATTTTATTCATAATGGCAAGTAAAGCACTAAAATGTATTTGATCCACTGGATGAGAGCTATCTTGCAAAACAGTAAGATTAAATTTTGCATTTGTCATTAAAGTGTGCTCATACTGTACCATAATCAAGTGGAAAAATGGAGCACAATAATTTTGATTAAAACCTATAAAACTATATTTATCCAGATAGTTCAGACTCAAAACACTTTATTTTTTTACTGTGGTTTGGTAACCTTGATTATGTAAACTGTTATACGGGGCAATTGGCATTGGATTTGTGGCCTGTGATTTTCAAAGTAAAGATACTAAGTTTGAAGTGCAGTGCTTGCATAAGTCTGTGAGCCATTAATCTTGACTAATATATACTGTATGTGTGTATGTTGTGCAGTTGGCCCTCCGTTTGGCAGTGTCATGTATGAGTTTGTCGGTAAGACGGCTCCTTTCCTTATCCTGGCAGTGCTGGCGGTGCTTGATGGAGGTGAGTGAATCAATCTCTGTTCTTTAAGCTCTCCAACATTTCAAAACAATGGGAATGGTGGAATCAGTCGCAAACCTTCATGTTATTGTGACACAAATGTTTAATTAAATGCTGGTGACAGAAACTCGTAATGGAGTTTCTGATGCTCAACAATATTTGCTTCATATCTGATGTGTATGTGTTTTTTTCTTCTTCTCATTTTCATGAGCAGCTCTGCAGCTGTTTGTGCTTCAACCTTCGAAGGTTGAACCAGAGGTGAGTACAGTACCTTCTTTCCTGATCTGATCTAACCATCTGTTTTCCAACACTAGTTTTTGGGGGTTTAGCAGTGATATATAGTAGTAGGTAAACAATCACCTGAAGGTCAAGCTCTGCATTCGGAAGGATTTGTGTGAGAAAAAATGAAGAATGTGTGTTTAGGTGTGAATACTTGGGTTTTATAACTCCATTGTTATTTACATTGATATTTAGGATTCAATGGCTCGGTTTCACAGACAGAGCTTAGATGATTAAGCCTTAGTTCAGTTAGGGCATTTAAGTAGCTTTTATAAACGTGCCTTATAAAAAAACATTACTGATGTGCATCTTGAGACAAAACAATGGCACTGACTTTAAGATTGCTTTCAGTTGAAGCTGCTCAAACATGCATTTTAGTCTGGGATAGATTAAACATTGTCTGTGAAACTGGAGGAAAATGTCTTTAATGGGATAATATCCTGAGAAAGAGAATTGCTATGACCTAGCAATCAATTACCACAGCCTATTTATTAATCATGACTTGGGCTCAGTTTTATAATTGCTGACGTTTATAACCGTAATGGGAAAATGTAACCTCAACAAGAACTGAATCTTTATATGGGATTCCTCTTGTGAGAACAAGCTTTGGGGATATGTGCGTTTCGTACTGTGATTGCTCTAGTCTTATCAGTAACAGGACTAGAATGACTTGCAAGGGGAGTTTGGGTCTCTCACGCTGGGTCTCTCAATGTGTGACAACTAATTGTTTGGGGCCTGTGATCTTCAACGAGACAATACGCAGAATTAATTAACCTGGTTAGGGCAGTACAATATAGCTTACAGTTTATGTTTGTGTAGATTGTACTGCATGTTGATAGCAATGTGTGTAGAGGGTCAGTGTATTAGGAGTAATGTGTATGTGTTCCTTGGTTTGCGTCACAGTAATGGGAATTGTACAGCGGAGTGGCTGATCCAATCAAAGGATGTCTGACTTTGATCAGTGGTGCTGATGGGTATCAGTTACTACGGAGACCCCAAGCCCCTACAGACAATGTGTGTGTATTTGTGTAGCTACTTTTCTTTGGGTGATTTGTGAGTTTTTGTCATCTTTCATGAGGAATGAAGAATTTAACCCATTGTTTTCCAGAAATAAATAAACTTAAAAAGAAAACTAAAGATATATATATATATCTGTCAGTTAGTGATGTAAAATAGTAACCAAGTCAAGTGGAGCTAGACATATCGTGCTGTAAAAGAACATTTTAAGACAACAAAAATATTAGAGTACAAATGTCCTTCTGCAGGCTCTCTAAACTAATTAAACATACACTAAGAAAAGCTCTCACATGGCCAATTATGTGATATAAAGATTAATCTATATTTTCAAAATATCTTTCTTTGGTCATCACAGCACAGTTATGGACCTGTCATCTCAAACAATCAGTCAAATTGTGCTTGGACATCAGTATATTTATGCTCAGACAGATCCTTTAGTACCCCCCTTGTCAATATCAATATCCAACAGGATTATGGGAAAGAATAGCTGTGAGTGACAACTAATTGTTTGGGGCCTGTGATCTTCAACGAGACAATACGCAGAATTAATTAACCTGGTTAGGGCAGTACAACTGAATGTGACAGGGTGTTTTGAGTGGGATGCCATGTCCACAGAGGAGCAGTATGTGCACTGAAGTGGAGTAAAGAAGTGCTGATTTAATGAAGGGAATAATTGTCAGTCGTTGCCTGGTGACTGCTCAAAAAAGAAAAAAGAAAATCGCCTGAAAGAGTGTCACTACGGACATTTTTCCCAATACACTGTTATGATATCCTAACTAGATTATCAAATTTTAAAGCTGAAGTGTGCCACTAACATCATAATGACTGGTTATTTTCAAATAGATTGCCCCATTCGCCATAGTGATGGGATTTATGGCTCTTTGAGGGGATCCGGATCTTCGCAATCCGTTCCTTTCAAAGAGCCGTTCAAAAGAACGGCTCTTTTGGCTCTTTTTAAATATTTAGTCAGTTTTAAGAAGCCAGCTTGGGGGCATCTCAGTTTATCCTGGAAATAATCACTGGGAGGAATGATGAGGTGAGATTTGTAGTCAAATAATTAAAACTCGGATATCACACACCAATATCTGAGTTTGAATTATTCTGAAATATTGATTATTACCTCATTTGTCATGTGTGGACTATATTCCATAGGGTTGCACAAATCCCTCTGCTTAGACAGTGACATCACTATTTTGGATTTACCTTTAGTACAAAGTGTGTGTGTGTGTGTGTGTGTGTGTGTGTGTGTGTGTGTGTGTGTGTAAAGCTACGTTGACTTATGTTATTCATACAATACCTACTCACAAATAAACATCAAAAACAAAGCCGGCTGCAATGAATTTCTGTGCAAAACAGCTTTTACTACAAACACTTCCACACAAGAACATTTTGATAGAAAACAAAAAATATTTAAAGTAGATAAAATTAGAATAAATAAAATGGAAATGTCTACATACTACATACTATTACTACTGTAAACTTTGTTTACACGTCATGGCTCCGCTCCTACCCAATGACAGAGGAACGCAGGGTTTTTTTCCACTGGAGTACTCACGTGAAGGATGCGTGCACAACTAATAACTAATATCATCACGCTATAAAGGGTTGGCCTGCGCTGGGTGCGCCCCTCCCCCTATAACTGTTCTGTCTCGCGGAGGAGCTCATTTGTGTGCATCTGTGTGAAACACGCATAGGAAAAAAGAACGACAGAAAGAACGGCTCCCCTCCAGCCGCGACTCGGCTCCCATCGTTCATGTTTATGAGCCGTTCAAAAGAATCGGTTCGTTCGCGAACGTCACAACTCTAATTCGCCATTGGTTAAGCAAACAAATAGTAACGCCCCCAAATTCACTCCATTGGTTGAACCAGTGTCGCTGTTAAGATGCTAAACAAACAAAGAAACGTTTCAAATCAACCTAGAAATTATGGTAACACTTTACAATAAGGTTCATTAGTTAAACATTAGTTAATGCATTAACTAACGGAAACTAACCATGAGCAATACATTTGTTACTGTATTTACTAAACTTAGTTAACGTTAGTTAATGAAAATACAGTTGTTCATTGTTTGTTCGTGTCAGTTCACAGTGCTTTAACTGTTAACAAGATTTTAATAATGTATTAGTAAATGTTGAAATTAACATTAACCCTTAAATGCATGTCTGTTTCTCCAATCATTCTTATATATTCGGGTCTTTATCGACCCGGATCTATATCTAACATGGAAGGATCTCTACCTGTCGCGATAATATAAAACTCCTCTGATATTAGAGTAACAATTACAGAAGAATAAAATAAATCATATTTTTTACCTTTTGGAGCTTGAAAGGGCTCGGGTTGAGCAGATATTTTATGCCATCATCACTGTCCTCGTCAGAGCTCATTTCCCAGTAAATTCAGCAAATAATAGGCTATTTTTATGTTTGAGGTCACGAATATGAGCCCATTCGCGATCTCAAACGTATTCTCAAAACGATATAATTTTCAACATCTTCAAAATCAATATTTCGATCACTAACAGCCTTACCAGATCCATCCAGTGACAGTTACAGTCATATTTGATTGCGTTCAGTACTTGCTCTGCAGTAAATCGCTGAGCCATTTCATGTTTTTCTTATTATTTCGTTTTTTGTCTGAATGAGTCGTCACTTCAGCATTGTGTATCAGACATTGCCACCTTGTGGAATAAAGGTGAATTGCACTTATTCCGTCATCTAAGATTCATTTATTGTTGTGCAGAAAAAATATATGTACGCTTATACACACCTCGGGTCGTTAGCGACCCTATACAATTTTTTTTTACAGAAAATGAATACAAAAACAGGCATTCTTTTATAATTTTATGATTTTTTTTTCTTGTTATATACTTTATAATAAATTGATTGAGGAATACCAAGAAGGTTGATGTCTAACTTTAAAAAATGAACGAGGAGGAGGGTAGTGAATGACGTCCCGGGTCACTTAAGACCCGAGGTATGCATTTAAGGGTTAACAAAGATTAATGAATGCTGTATAAGTGCAGTTCATTATTAGTTCATGTTAACTAATGTAGTTAACTAATGTTAACTAATGAACCTTATTGTAAAGTGTTACCGAAATTATTTACTCATTGTCTCTATGTATTATGCTGTGATGAAGGAAGCTATTTTAACAGTGAAAAAAAAATATACACGTCATCTTTTAATCACATACTCTAATTGATATTTTTCTTTTGGCAAAACAGTCATAGCTAAAGTTATTTCTGAAATCTTTCACTCTCTTCAATAAATGTAGCCTAGGCATTCGCCCTAGAGATGCCACAATTCCCACATCAATATGGAGAGTTAAGGCTGGTGTATTTTGTCACTCACAAAGTTGTCTGTGATCTTTTCACTGATCGCTTAGAGGTGTCATAAAGGGAACAGAATGCGAATGGGGCATTATATATATTGTTTTGTGTGACTCTCAAGTAGCCCATCTCCATGGGAACTGCCGTGGTGACTAGGGTGAGATTCTTCAAATGGCATTATACTCACTGACGTACATCCCTTTTTAAAAAAAGCGCCTGACCTTAAGCCTGGATTGTTAATGGAATGAGATCAACCTCTAAATAAATACATAATATATATCCTACTAAATAAAGTAAACATTTAAAATCAAGATATTTGGCTTTAATTAAGAAAAACATAGCAGAAAGTTTGTTTCTATTGAACATTTCTTTTGATTTTCCCCATAGGAAAAATGGGTGACTATGTTAATTGGAATTTGTTTTTTGACACTGAAGACTATGTTCCTAGTATATGACATGTTTTTGACTTTGACTGTTTGTTTTTCCCCCTGAATGACCAGGGCCTCATGGAACATTGATGTTAAGGGAAATTTCTTTGTAATTAAAAAGAAAACTGCAGAAAATGTTTATTTTAATGAAAATATATTTGTTTTTATTTATTTTTACCAGAACCAAAAAGGAACTGCACTATTTACCCTCATGAAGGATCCATACATCCTCATCGCAGCAGGTCAGGCCAGTAAACACAAATAAACTCTTAATTCCTACTTTTAAAAAATAAAAGTGCAAACCTTAATATCTATGCATAAATCACAATTTATGCTTGCATTCATATTATCTGTTCAAAGGGGAATGTTTTTGTTAAGAATGCATTCATATCTGTGTGTTTTTGGATACATGTAAAGAAAGAAACTAATTGTTCAGTCAATTATTTGATCACTGGTTGTGTTTTAGGGGTTGTGACACTTTCAAGAGGGTCCTCTTTCTGTGAGAGAAGAATAAGAAAGTGTGTACATGAGAAAGAGAGAGAAGGAGAGTTAAGTGGTCAAGAAACACATCTGTGTTTGTCTCTGCCTCCCCTCCTCTCCAATTACAGTGGCCTGAGTGCAGGGGCAAGATGATGCTGTTTATTATATCTGAGAAAGGAAAAGAATTGGTGCTGAGGGAGGGGGGACAGAAAGAGGGAATTTTTCAGAGGATGAGTCCACTTACCCTCCTCATTTTCTTTTTCAGGTTCCATTTGTTTTGCTAACATGGCCATTGCTATGCTGGAGCCGGCTCTGCCCATCTGGATGATGGAGACGATGTGTCCCAGGAAATGGCAGCTAGGTTGGAGAATGTGCCTCTTATTAATGTACACACTTACACATTTCTTCAATTCCTGTCTTTCCAAAGGAATTGTCACTGTTGGCAAGATGGAAAATAAGTCATAATTTAGAATGAAAGATGGACAAAGAGAGAGAAGCAGCAAATAAAGGCGAAGTATGTTTTATAGATTAGTACATTAATATTACATTAGAAGGAATAAACATGCTAAACATGGTGAATATCAAGAAAAATGTCCAGGTGGTTATTTACAGAAACATTATATTTTCTTTTGATTTTTTTTTTACATTAAAAATGTATTATTTTTTTTAATTTTACATTTATATGATTTAATTAATTATTAGCTTTTATTCAACACAAGGCTCCCCTGCAGTTCACTTACAAACCCCAGTTTGAGAAACTCTTGCTATAATGCAAAAATAATGTAATATAATTGTAAATTAACATATATTAGTACATATATAAGTACAATTTTAGGCAAACATCATATTGGTATTTATTATACTGAACTTAATTCATTGTTGTGAAATGATTTGGCATGAACTGGATGATTTTCATTATTGTATTAATGGGAATGAATTTTTTTATTATGGTAATGAGAATTTTAGGGTTAAATGTTTCTTTTTTTGTCATTACAATAATATTAGGTCCAAAAACTTAATTTAACTTAATCTTAATGCAAAAATGTATTTATTTATTTATTCATTCATTCATGACTGATTTCTTAGTGAGATTTACATAATTGCTGATAAGTATTAGGAAAAATAAATTTTTAGGTATCTCTCGAGCTTTTGTGAGTGAAGGGATTATTTGCCAGACATTGTTTAGAAACTTAGTAGGTAAATTCTTTCCACATACTCCCAGAATTGTGTAAAGAAAAAGTGGCAAAACTTTACATTAAAGTCTCAATGGTTAACATTAAAGGTGCTACAGAGGATCTTTTCATCGACTGAGAAACCAAAGACTGTTAGTGAGTTTTTTAAATGAGCGCATGCGTAAGAACAACAGTCGTTTATGTGATAATTGCGTAAACGATTGGCTGATGTTTTTAAGGCCCTACCGTCATCGTGCACTGATGTTTTTAAGGCCATCATCGTGCACAGATGATGTATATTAATATTATTCCTTTCAGTGCACCTAATAAATAGTCTTTTATCAGTTAGTAAAGACAGTTTCAAGTAATATTGCAAAAACGTATAAAACAAAACATCCTCTGTAGCACCTTTAATTAAAGCATTAACTAACATAAACTAACAATGATCAATATATTTTTTACAGCATTTATTAACCATTGTTAATGTTAGTCAATAATAATGTTCATGTTTGCATTAACTAATGTTAACAGATACAACTTTGAATTTTAATATTGTATTGGTAAATTTTGAGATTAACAATAACTAAGATTAATAAATGCTGTAGAAGTATTGTTGATTCTTAGTTCATTTTAACTAATGTCAACAAATGAAACCTTACTGTAAAATGTTACTCTTCAGTAAACTCTTGTTCTCCATATAGAGCCCTTCACACTCCACTCTGTAAAATAAACAGTTAGTGTCTTCTGGGTTTCTCCATGGTTTCCCTGCTGTTTACGAAGCTTTGATAATAAAGAGAAAGAGAGAGAGAAAGGAAAGCAGAGAAATAGGGCAAGTGAGAGCTGGCAAGGGAGTGTCTTTGGTCTGGCAGGATATTGAGGTGTCATTGGCAGGCAAAGGAAACGCAAGAAAGCTAATGAAAGAGAAGGAGCGGGAGAATGAGAGAAGCAGCTTCATAACAGCGTCTGTGAGACGAACAGCAGCTTTGAGATCAAACTGATATTGTGTCGTCTTATCTGAGCTCTCCCTCTCTCTCTCTCTCTCCTCTCTCCTTTTAGGGGTTGCATTCGTGCCAGCCAGCATCTCATATCTAATAGGGACCAACATCTTTGCCGTTTTGGCTAACAAAATGGGGAGGTAGGAGAGGGAAATTAATTTTTCCCCTACTTCTCTTTCCTTATCTTCCTCCGCTCTGCTATCAGCTTCCTCTGTTTTGAAACAGCTCTAAATGAGTTTCTGTCGCCAGATTTTGTATTTGTGTTTTTTAAGCATCAGTCTCAGTATGCTGTTTGTTTGTTTATTGTATACTATGCTTATAATGAACCACAAGAACTTATAAGAGGTGTATACATGTCTTTAATGTCATGTCTGCAGGGTCCAAAATGAACTCTGTCACACCTGCCAATGGCCAGTGAATTGAGAAAATGATTGGCCATAAATATTTCTTTCTGTATTTTTTTTTAATTAAAGTTAATATATATAATTGTTTTTCATTCATTTGTAAAAGAAAATACAGTAATATTGTGAAATATTATTACAATTTAAAAATAATGGTTTTCTATTTGAATATATTTTAAAATGTAATTTATTCCTTTATTTTTTTATAAATTTTCAGCATCATTACTCCAGCCTTCAGTGTCACATGATCCTTCAGAAATCATGCTAATATGCTGATTTGATGCTCAAGAAACAGTTATTAATGTTGAAAATAGTTGTGCTGCTTTATATTTTCTTGTTTTGTGGAGACGAGATTAATTTTTTTTTCATATTGCTTTGATGTATATAACGTTCAGATTGCATTTATTTGAAACAGATTTTTTTTGTCACATTATAAAATGTCTTTACTGTAACTTTTGGACATTAGTGTATATAATTTTTATATATTGCTTTGTTCACGTCAAACAGACTATCATTCTTAAAGTCTCTCGCTCTCTTTTTAGATGGCTGTGCTCACTTATAGGGATGCTACTGGTTGGAATCAGCATTCTCTGCGTAAGTTCTTCTAGACTAAATCTGTCAGGATTAACTTTCCTCAGAAAGTTTCACACAACACCTGTGAATATTTCAACACCCTATCTTTCTGTATTTCTAATAGTGTTGTGGATTACAGAGGCCTAAAATATTTTGTTACCCACTAGCTTGAGGGCTGGAAAGAAAGTTTATTTTGAAATTAGAGCTCTGACTCTCTTTGCCCTGGACATATCCTGCTTAGCAGGAAGACAGACTGTCCTCTTATAGATGCTTATCAGATTAGACTGGAAAACAAGTTCAGATGAGAGTCAAGTACACATTTGTACTTTTGCTTATGGAAAAAACATCATGGTTTTAAAAAAGAATAGAAACGCTGTTCTCATGCTCTACAGAATGCTGTTTTTCACATAATCGATAATAAGTTCAAGAAATATATAGTATGCCCTGTATTGAGCTCTTCTAATTGTCCTACAGGTGCCTCTTGCAAAAGACATATACGGACTCATTGTGCCAAACTTTGGAGTTGGATTTGCAATAGGTGAGTATAAATAGAAGTATTCATAGTTTTCAGTCACATGACGGGAGCTGAGACCTGGAGGGCAAAACATCCATAGAACTGCAGCACAGGCCTGTCAATTTTCCATCTGTTTCAAGCCACGAATATTTAGATCACCTCTCAAAAGAAGAAAAACAAAAAAAAGTGAAGTTTTGAGCACTTGTTATGATTTCCACTAATGTGAAAAAACATTTAAAGCGCCTTAATGTACTTAAACTGATATTAAATGATCAAATTCAGTATACACCTTATTAATGATGCATACTGTATACAGGCTAGCAGATAAGCCCAGAATATGAGCAATATTATCTAAATGGCAAAATGTTTTCTTTACAATGGTTTTCTATTGAAAAACGCTTAATGAGAAACCGTGCGTTGCGTTTATACTCTGGGTTCATTTGCATACCTGTAGCCTACATAATATTAATCATCAATAATGCATATATTGAATTTGGTCTTTTAATATCACTGTCTTACTACATTAGTTATTAGTGCAAACCATAAAAATGACTGGAGAGCCTTGTTTTTGTCCTATAAACATCACATGAAAACTATGAATTGATCATTTTCCCTATATCATAATTTCCTAAAATATTATTGAACTGTGTTAATATAACTTACATCAGACCCACTGTAAGAGATAGTTCATATCTTGTCGTCTGCAGGTATGGTGGACTCTTCGATGATGCCTATCATGGGTTACCTAGTAGATCTGAGGCACGTGTCTGTGTATGGTAGTGTGTACGCCATTGCTGATGTTGCCTTCTGCATGGGCTTCGCTTTAGGTAATGAACGAAATGAAAATTCATTTTAATTCTAAATGCCTTCATTAGTTTTCATTAATTAATTGTAATTTCAAATTGGAAGTTTTTTAGAGGAATGTGTTAATGCTCGTGTCTGTTGTGTAGGTCCATCTGCAGGCGGAGCGATCGCACGGAGCATCGGCTTCCCCTGGCTCATGACCATCATTGGCATTATAGACATCCTGTTTGCTCCTCTCTGTTTCTTCCTGCGAAATCCTCCTGCCAATGAGGAAAAGATGGTCAGACCCCACCATATGTCATTCGTCAATTACATTGTAACATACATTACATTCATTCCAATCTACTCAGTTTCAAACACAAATATGAAAGCAGTGTTATAGCTGATATTATCCATTTCCATATTTCCAAGTAAATTTCAATTTGCAATCCATTTTACATAAATTGTACTTTAAATGTTACATATTTCCAAGTGAAACAGAATATTTAATGAGAAAAAAAATGTAGGGACTATATTTTTTATCCAAAGGTAACTGCTTGGATGATGGCTGTTACAAAACAGAATGGAGCCAGAGCAAATGCATATTTGTTAATAGTGTTTAAATAGCTAATATGATCAAAAAGTTGAGTCGGAAAAAACGACAAGTTATTTTAGAGGAAGTGCAAGTTATTATATTTTGTTTAAATATTACAAAGACAAACCATGCACCAATGAATAATTTACAAAAATCCAGGACAATGCATTAAAGTAAAAAGCATCCATGGGGGTTTCTAAAATAAGCTGAAACAAACATTACACTGCATTTATTAGTAGATTCTGGTGAATACAGTCCAACTGTTTCAATCTTAGCTGATAAAAGTAAATTATTAACTGTGAAAACAAGTACAAGCAAGTGCAATCTTTGATATGTTTTATTTGCACTTGTATGTATCCTGGCTCATATCCATATTCTCTTCATTACTATCATTATTATTATTATTCCAATAATAATCATACATTTACTCTCTATCTGGCATTCACATACACTTTCATTTTGATTTCATCCCTAACTTCATGTCACTGACCTCATAGAATATGACTGCAACAGGAAATTGTTACATAATAGATACAAATAAAAACTGCCCTTAAGCTAAGATCAAAGAGTGATGCTGATCCAAACAGACT
Organism: Megalobrama amblycephala; assembly: GCF_018812025.1. Classification (NCBI taxonomy): domain Eukaryota; kingdom Metazoa; phylum Chordata; class Actinopteri; order Cypriniformes; family Xenocyprididae; genus Megalobrama; species Megalobrama amblycephala. The sequence continues at coordinate 21,576,537 of NC_063048.1, forward strand.
CAAATGCTATGTGATCAAAGCCAAGCATCATGGTCTTTCTTTCTCAAGAGGAGCACTACACTGCTCCTGAAGAGCACTAACATGCACACGCACACAAGCCACATCTGTACGCCTCTGTGCTTACGCACTCTTTATCAAAGCCTCTTTCAATCACAGTGCAATAAACCCACCATCGCTCACTATCAGGGGCGTACTGCGAATGAGACGAACCCCGCACACAGCTGATGAAATCATGCACAAGTGTTAAATATTATCGTAAAATTAAATAATATTGTTGATAGAGACAGTAAGGTTGTGTTTAAAGTGTTAAATACTTTACTATTTATTTGTTCTGTAAAAGTCGTCCAGTTTATATAAAATAAAAATGTGAATAAACACTTTTCAAATTGACAAATAGATATCTAGAATAGCTAACATTTTAACCCTCTGGTGGTGCTCTTTGGTCATTTTTGACAGAAATTTTTTCGTTTTGTTTTTCGTTTTGAATTTATTAATCGGAATGGTACAAAACTCGGTAAAGGTTTTGGCACTTGATATGTGTACAAAAAAAATATCATGGACATGATTCGAAAAGGTTTATGGTCCTGAAAAAAATAGTCACCCTTGTACTGTTTATGGTCAAAAATATGGCCACATTGGAAATGAATGGGAAACGCATTTCACCTAGTGGAAATGTTTGGTACTGCACCCAAACAAAATCTTACTGAAAGTTAATTTTTTGAGATTTCAACCTCAGATTTGGAACACAACTTCTTTAGATTTATGTCTTTGATTTTCTCACAGTTTTAGAGTAAAACATTTCATATAAAATTTTAAAATAGTATTTTTGTGCATTTTGCATAAAAATAAACAAACTTAAAAAAAAAGTTCACTTTAAAAAACAAAACAAAAATCACTTCAGCAACAATCTGCCAAGTGACGTCTTTAATAAGAGACCAAACTTAAGTCTGTACTCCAAAGCATTCAAGATTTATTTAAATTTCATTTTCAGGTCTAGGCTCAAAAAGTGAATAAATGGATTATATATAAATTAGTACCATAAAATTTGCCTGGAAAATCCAGCCTCACCACTGTACCAGCGGATGAGTCTGGTCCATGAATCAATTCGATTTCTAGGGCGGAGCAAATCCGAGCAAACAGGAAGCGGAGTAAACCAATCAGAGAAGGGCAGATATGACGTTAGCAAAGCGACAAGAGAGTCAGCAGCGAAAAGTAAATAATTAATGTGTTTTTGGTAATTTAAAACTGAATTCACGGCTGAATAGAACAAACTCTCGGGTCTCGCGTGCGCAATCTTTGTTGATATTGAAGGGACTTTCGCCGCACTAGAGTGACACTGAAATAAACGAATCTGATTGCACGGTACGGTTTGGAGTTGACTCGAATCGCGAAGAAAGGCGGACTGACCAGACTGATATATCTTGTAGAAGATATATCAGTCTGGCCTTGCCAGGCAACCATAAAATCCCCTAAAAATACAAAATATTTAATAAAAAAAAAAACATTATCAAACTAAGTAGGCCTACATAGATTTCACTGAAATAATTTTTTTTTGACTACCATGTGAAAAGCACCAGAGGGTTAAACATGAATTTAAATGATTTATTATCTATTTATTTGCTTTTTTTTTTTTTGACCAGTGACCAGGCACTCCTGGTCCTTCATAGCTGCAGGTGTACAGTGGATTATTAGCTTTGGGGATTAAAAATGTATATAATTTCACATCATATAAATGAGACAGAAGTGATTCTGTGATTCCAGATTGAAGCTCTAAAAACTTACTTTCCATCTGTACACTTCGGTTTCCGGCCTTTTGTGCACACAAATCCATAATCAACATTCAAGCGTGTGATACATTGTTTCCTGCACATATAATTCTTGTGTAAATACATATATGCCGAGTAAGGCTGTGTAAACCCACAGTATATTTGCTTTGTTTGAATGTGGAGTAAGATCACTCTAGATAGGTGAATGTAACCGCATAGGCTGTGAGGTGATGTTTCTTATATCTGTCTTTTTCAGGCCATTCTAATGGACTCTAACTGCTCAATGAAGACCCGTTCCTACTCCACCCAGGGCTCCAGCTACCAAATGGGTGATGATTTTGATCCTGAGAGCCCTGAATAGGCCTCATCAGTTCAAAGCCCTCAGCAATGTATGTCATCCAGAGTATCTATTTTGTTGTATGAAAGAGGAAAACGACAGACTTTAAAGAAAACCACAATGCTGATTTGTAAGAATGTCCCATATCTGTCCCACGCTGTCCTGTGGTCGTGATGGTCATGTTATTCTGAAGCAAACCAAAGTTGTTCTTGTCGCTGTTTGTTCTCAATGTAGGAGAGGTGAAATATCTAACCAACAGCCTTATCGATATGGATAACATTTGTATTTGAATCAAAAAGCCGGATTTGAGAGAGGGAAATATTAACTACGCTTTTTTTCGACACAACACTCATGTTTTCTAATTCAAATTCAGAAAAGGCAGTTGAGAAGTTGAAATATTCATTCAGTATGACTTAATGGACAGATTTATTGTTTGCCTGTGGTGGACAAGTATGGTCTTCATCTGTCGGTCCTGTTGAAGTCTTTTTCATAGGCGTAAATGTCAGTGAAGGTGCATTTGAGTCAGATAAACCTTGAAATGGGCCTTAAAATGTTGCCATTCATATCATAATCAGTTCAAAATACATATATTATAGAGAACAGCTACAGGACATTTTAGGCCAATTATTAAAACTTGATTGCTGCAAATCTGGTACATTATTTGATTGAATTGGTGTGGTTTTCATTTAGACTTTTGAGAGGGCAGTCTGAGATCTTGCATTTGAGTGTAGAACCTAAGCTTAACACATTTCAAGATTTTTTTTTGTGAAAAAGCAAAAGGTCTGACAGCATCAGATAATCAAGCAGAATGTAAACAAGTCCTACTGTCTCATTCTGTTTGTGTGACTTGCGTGATGTCCGCTGAAAATGATGTACTGTACTATCAAAGATGAGCCACAGTCACATTTTGATTACACATGGTGACAAGCTGTTTCAGTTTAGTTTAATAAAGAAAAGTAAATTATTGCTGTAAAGCATCCACATACTTTAGGTACTTTAGATTATATTTTGCTTTTAAAGTGTATATAGTATATATGTATATTTATATATTTTAGTAAGCCCTTTGAATGTGCTGGAATGCTAATATGTTCATTTGTAAAGAATGCCTCAATATTGCTCTATTGCTCTTTCCCACTGTCATTTTTGACTTTTCATTTTTTGTTCTTCTGCTTTGTTTTCTTTTTTTTTTGCATCTAACAAATTTGTTATTGATCTTTTTAAAAACTGAACTGGCTGTGAAATGAAACATGGCCTTGAATTGAGCTTCTTAAATCTTAAACGCTTAAAGCCATATTCAAAATTAGTGGGGTTTTATCAAGACTATACATATTTTATTTAGTTTATTGGATAATTTAGTTATTTTATCCAATTATAGGTCTGTGCAGGTCAATGTTTTTTATTATTATTTTTTTTTTTAAACAATACAAATGCATTCTATGCCTTAAAATTAGACAACCTGCTGCAAAACACCATTTAATGGCAAGTTTAGCTATAAATGTGTTTTAGACCCTATTCTTCATATACTAACAAGATAAATCACAGGATAATCTAATAACGAAAATATGTCCCATCTTTTGTTGATGTTACAATCAAGATGTGGGCTAAACTGGTTGGCTTTGGCAGAAAATGATCTGACTCGTACAGGTAAAATAGCGAGGAAATAAGTCTTTAAAACTGCTTGACCCTCCTTTATTTTCTTTGGCATCTATGTACTGAGGGGAATGGGTTCTTTTATTGCCCACAGGAAAATGAAATCATGGATTTGATAGACCGCATGTTTTCCTCTGGAGCTACAATCAGTTTAACGCAACAGTTGCTACCAGAACTAGCCTTCGAGAAAAATCACGTTAGCTCAACTTTAAGTATCTGCACAACTGGAGGTTATTTGTGTTGATGTGAGGAGCAGTGTCCTGCTGCCAATCTGCTATCGTTGCGATAAAAATTGGCCAGGGACACTGCACAGATTCCACTCACAAGTTCAGATTTTTAAAAGCCAACATAACTGCGAGGTGTCTAGATTTGTAAGTGTGCTGCCAATGTTTGTCAGGTTACCGAGTTGCAGAGTGTCCTTTAATCTCCATGTCATTTTCTAAACTGTTTACCCAGTAAGGTTTAGGAGTATTATGTAATTTATTTTCAAATAGTTTTTTTTTTTTTTTTTAAATCAGAAATTAGTGTATGTGCCAATGTCAGTGTGTGCCTTCAGACTGGTCTGTCCTGTTTGTGTTTAAACTATATCAACTAGGAGGTTGAGCTGATGGTTTTATATCCAGTGTTTGGTATGGTGGTTAGGTTTTAAATCAGCTTTAGAGCTCTGAAGGTAATGTGTGTGTGTGACCGCAACAGAAAATAAATGTTTAAAAAGATGTAATGTTTGTTTTCCCCGAATGATCTTCATCATTTTGCAAACAAAACAGTTTACATGATTGACAAATCATTTTAGCTTATATAATACTGGCATGAAAAGAGAACCTGCTAGAATGACAATTCAAGACTGCATTATCCAATGAAAATCCAATCAAATCGAACTTTAATATGGTCTATTGATTTAAAAAGATGTGTTGCTTTACTCAATAGGCCCAAGGTTTAAATGTGTTATTTCCTGGTATTGATTCTGCAGTGTGGCAATCTTGTTAATGGGTCCACAGACTAACAGAATGCCACCTGCTCCCAACCGTCTTAATAATAGCTAATATTATGAACATTTAGTTTTAGATAATCCTGCAATCAGTTCACAGGGTGTTTTTTGTTTTGGAGTGATTGTTTATACATTTTAACCCAGTAAATGTAAGAGGTTTAACCCAGTAAATGTAAGAGGTAAGAGGTTGTTCAGACGGATGCTTTTTTTTTTTTTTTTTTTTTTGCATTCCCCTCCACTACTTTTCCATTGTTTTTCTATGTAAACTCGTGCTAAATACTGCATCTTTTGCAGCGTCTCACACAAAAAAAATGTGCTGCTCAAAAATACATTTTAAAAATTGCGTCTCGAGACCTTGCGTCTTTTTCCATTCCAACCCAAAAACACGTTATTATCGTCAAATTTAGAATTTAAAGGGTTAGTTCACCCAAAAATGAAAATTCTGTCATTAATTATTTACCCTCATGTCGTTCGACACCCGTAAGACCTTCGTTCATCTTCGGAACACAAATTAAGATATTTCTGTTGAAATCCGATGGCTCAGAAAGGCCTAGCAATGTCATTTTCTCTCTCAAGACCCATAAAAGGTACTAAAGACGTCGTTACAAAGTCCATCTCACTACAGTGGTTCTACAATCATTTTATGAAGCGACGAGAATAGTTGTTGTGTGCAAAAAAAAAACTAAATAACGACTTATATAGTGATGGGCCGATTTCAAAACACTGCTTCCTGAAGCTTCAAAGCGTTATGAATCAGTGTATCGATTCATGATTCAGATCGCCAAAGTCACGTGATTTCAGCAGTTTGGCGGTTTGACACGCGATCCGAATCATGAATCGATACAATGATTCATAACGCTTCGAAGCTTCAGGAAGCAGTGTTTTGAAATCGGCCCATCACTATATAAGTCGTTATTTAGTTTTTGTTTTTTTTGTTTTTTTGCACACAAAAACTATTCTCGTCGCTTCATAAAATGATTGTAGAACCACTGTAGTGAGATGGACTTTGTAACGACGTCTTTAGTACCTTTTATGGGTCTTGAGAGAGGAAATGTCATTGCTGGCTATGGAGGCCTTTCTGAGCCATCGGATTTCAACAGAAATATCTTAATTTGTGTTCCGAAGATGAACGAAGGTCTTACAGGTGTCGAGCGACATGAGGGTAAGTAATTAATGACAGAATTTTCATTTTTGGGTGAACTAACCCTTTAATTTTAAAAACTCCCTGTAATACTTAAATCTGGTCAATTGCAGTGTTCTTCGTTGTACATGGCAATGCTGCATATCTGGGCTCATCTAGTGAAACCGGCGCTAGTTTCATATGCCGCTGACTCATTCTGGATTCATTCAATCGAAACTGGCATCAGTTAACTGGCGCAGAGAAAATGACCACTGTTGCAGTGTTCGTCTTGTTTCTAGGTTGACTGTGATAAGTGATACTCTAGAATTCTCTGAATGGGAAGGTGCAAAAATTACAGAGGAACTTTTTTTATTTCTAACAATTTATTTATCTCAAGTGCATAAGCAAATATGATATGTCAGTGCATAAAGGTCTTGCAGCAAATTTAAAAGCTGTGCACTTTGTCAGTGGATGCCCTCCACCGTAATTAAAACTCACAAAAGAACAAAATCATATTTACATAAAGCAAAAACAACAACAACAACAACAAAAAGAAAGGATGGACCCACATGTTGAGCACTATATAAGTTCAGGGAGAAAGGACATGGTTTAAAGTCACCTACATTACTAGCCCATTTACAATAGCGCTTTAAAACATGACACAGCTTCCAATAAGAACAACAGCTTTTCCAGAAAAGCTTAACCACAGTTTGCCAAGGTGGATATGATGTTTTATACTAGTTATTTTACTGTATTTTCCCTCCATTGTGATAGAGATAATTGGAGCAATATTTTGTGAGCATATGTTGGTGGCGTTGAATTTGAGAAGCACAGGATAACAGCAGCAGCAGCAAACAACAACAACAAAAAAAAGATTCTTAGTCATTTTAATGACTGATTTAGTATTAGCATTTAAATGTTACTCCTTCCAGTGATTCAAAAGGAAAAAGTTCCTTTCTGGTTTGAGTGGTAAACTTCTTTTGGGTGTGTTGTCCAAGGCCCTGTGAAGAGGGGGGGGCCAATAAAGTCCTCTATGGTGAAAGGTAATTATTGGGTCAGGGTGAGGGGGACCCACTCTTAAAAATGTTATTATGTTCCAGGCCTTTGGATAGTATAGATGTTATAGCAGCAGAAACATTAACTAGGGACAGCACGACTAGGTTGATTAGATTAGGAGTTCTGTCCTCGCCACCTAAAGGCCTTGTCATTTGTTTTTACTGAAAAGCTTTAATTCTGGAAAAAAAGATCCAGCAATGCATGTACTCAATGACAGATGTCAATGTGTAAACCACATTTAAATAATATTAAAATGTGAGTGATGACAGAAAAAATTATATATAAATATATAGACTGAAGTCCATTTAGGGTAGATAAAATAAATGAAAACTAATTTGAAATAGACAGACAGAGGCTAAACCAGACTCACAGCTTTTGAGCCCAGCAGACTGTTAATGAATTTACACATTAGCTTTTGGAATTAGGGAATACTGTATGCATTGACAAAAGAAAGTTTTTAATGATGTAGTTTTACACTTTGAGAAATTATGTTTTGAGAGGTGAATGGAATAATGAATGTAAAGTGAGTCATTTGGGAGATACATTCATTAGTACACATGTAAAATTAACGTTCAAAGGTGCTATAACATGCCCAAGCACACAGATGCGAGACAATGAAAATTTCCTCGCGTCAAAACAAAACTGAACATTACAGTACGAAAAGGAAACCAAAAATTAACTGGCTGACACATTCACACAAACAACCATTCACCCAGACCAACTGATGGTGGATAAAAAGCTAAATAGGTTTGAGAAAAATTGCCACCATTTTAAAACACAAAGGCTCAAAGCAAGTTAATTGTGAGATTAAAATATAATGAGATTATTGACAATTAATGGAAACATATATTATGAAACATATGAATGCAATATAAATATCCCTCCCTCAAAATAAAAAGGTCACATTGGCTTTGTGACATAAATTAGACAAAGAATGGTCCCCAAAAGTATAATAACATCAAGATTATCTGTCCTATGAGGATTCCCTCTCAGTTCAACATTTAAAAAATAAACAAACAAACGCTTTAAAATTAGTAACAATTGTGAAGTAACATGAGAAAAGGTGCTTATCAGAGAGGACAATGTTGGTTAGGAATGGCATCATGTTCTATGGACTGTTTTTCAGGTATAATCCTACATTTTGTAGTTTATAGTGTAAGGCAGAGGGGCTTGAAGCTCAAAACACACTAGGCAGGGTGAATTTCCAACCATGAACATCACTAACAGCAAACAAGTATATAATTCAGTCTGTACTAATACACAAAGTTTGAATAAAAATACGTATTCAAGCTCATCTTGCTTCACACTGACTCTCCCTTTTGAAGTTTATGTTTAAAAAATTGACTAAACCATTCAGGTAAGGCAGGTAAAACTCGGCTTGATCATGATGTCATGGGAACTCATATTTTGTGCATTTTATGTAATACTGCTGAACGTCTTCAGATTGATGGTTTTGTCCTCTACAACTAACTAAAAGACTAAAGATGGGGGAAATTATTTATTTAAAAAAAAATTAAAATGTAAAAAAAAAAAATCTGGTAAACTACTGACACTCTCACAAAATTCTTCAAATGACAGTACATTGCAGTGATATTCAGGAATACTTTTGCAAACCTCACAATCACCTGTGGAATGCGCACAGGTCAATCTTAATCAAAATCATACATGATAAAAAGTCTTTGTTCTTGAGTCCCAAGCCCCTGACGCCTTTTGTCATCTTTACGGTAAAGCCTCTACACAGATCTGTTCCTCCGTAATCTCATCCAGCATCTGAACATCAACGGGACTGCAAATGTCACTGTCGTACACTTCTGTGCCCAGCAGGGCCTCCTCCAGACCCTCGGCTTTCGCCTTCGGAAAGCCATGCTGTTCAGATGGTGAGGTGCTTTCTACAGACTCTAGGTCTTCGATGCCAGCACGGTAGTGAATCATGAGCAGAGTCAAAGCTTGGAGTCGTTCACCGGACTTGGCCAGAGCTGCAGAGATGAGGGCCTTGCGTCGTGAGTCAATCGTCTCTCGTTCTTCCACATTTAGAGAGTTGTTATGCTCCAACTCCTGGTCAATCTCCTGCTGCAACTTGTCCAACATAAACTCCAGTTTCTGCGAACGTTCATCTGTTGGGAGGCCACGGTAAAGATCTCGACCAATCTCTTTGACGGCGATGAACACGCTGTCATCTAGCCCACCTTCTTTACGCACCAGTTTGGAGCCACCACTACCAGGTGGCTGCTTGGAAGGACTGGCCCCAGCATAGGTCTCTGTGTCACTGCTCTCATTGTCAGATGTGTTAGGCGTGTGTTTCGGAGAAGGCTCCACCACCCCTGATCCTATTTCTGCAACCTGCTCTGGAAGTCTGGTTTTGGGCACCTGCCTCAGATTGAGGAGTCGAGAGCTAGTGTTGATAATGTGACGTGTAAGGCCAGTGGTTGCCCGATTAATGGTGGACTTTGCCTCAGGATCTGCCCCACGTCGGTCTGAGGCAGCTACGCAGAAAGGGTGCTCTGTTAGGCACTTCTCTTGACACTTCTTGTGACAAACATACGAACAGGTCATGCACTGGGAGGCAGCTTTGGTCCACACCTTCTTCTTGCAGTACTCGCACCAAGTGGGATTCTGGAACTGAGTGTCTTGAAAATTGTGCCGCATCTCTCCTATTTGCATGCCGCTGTAACTCTGTTCATCCCGGGTTACCATGAGCACTTGCTCCCGTTCCTTTTCCCGGTCTTTCAAGTCTTCTTCCTGAAGACTCCCTTCCCGCTCACGCTCTATAAGTCCACTGGACAGGTCTGACTCTCCATCTGCCAGGTAAGTGAAGTTGAGTGTAACATCTCCATAGCAGAGTTTCTCGTTAAAACCTTTGTGAGTGCTCAAGCTGCGCAAAGCGGTACGGCTGACGCTGGCCCTTGGTTCAGGAGCACACAGACGAAAGGTGCTCTGATATTCAGCAGATGATGTAGATAAGCATTCCAGTGCTATGTGTTCCAAGCGCAAGCTGACATGCCCTAAGCACAAGAGACTACCGAGCTTGAAGGGGTTCTTGCACCAAAGTGCTACATTAAGGAATTTGTGGTTGTTTTCCACTTCAAAGACCACAGAGGCTTTGTTCCAGCGAGCAGTTCTGCTGCGATACATAGTCTCCGATGATTCCCAGAGACCCTGCTCGTCTACACTGTCCCTAGTGTTGGAGGAGCTCTCAGATATCTTATCTTTGGCTGAATCTTGTTTGTTTGTGACTGGAATATTTAGGATTTCCTCTGTGGGCTCTGGGTGCTTGCTCACAGGCTTCGACTCTGGTGACTTAACAGGGATTTTTTCTAATGGTTTTTCGCCATTGCCAGTAATGGGTTGCGTTTTCTCTGGACTTTTTTCCACTGCAGGTTCATTACTTTCTACCAGGCTTTGGGTTTCTGAGGAGGCAGATGTGACTTTTATATGGGGTCTGGGAGGAACAGGAGGGCGTGCAGGTGGTGGAGGAGGGGGCACCGTTGGTCTCTGTGGCTGTTCAGAGGGTTCAGCAGTCTTGACATTTGGCGGCTTTGGTGATTCTTTGGGCTGGGGTTTGAGTGGGGACTGAAGGTTCAGCCTGCGGTTGAGAATTGGCGAGATGGAACCAAGGGGCTTGGCCAGGTTGGCCACAGTTTTTTTGGGACTTTGGTTTACAGAGAGCAGGAAGTCCTCCTTAGTGTCAACAGTGACTGGAGCTGCAGTTGATTTGGACTCAACGATCAGCTCCTCAAACTCAGAGTCATTGTCTCTGTTATCAGATATGTCCATGGTGGTTATTGGGGCTGGGTCCTCCTCGTAGCCCCCAGGCTGAGGAAGATAGCTTGGCTCCTCCATTGGGCCAAGGGTTTCTTGGAGTGTCCCCAAGCCCACAGCAGGCACCTGGTGACGGACCGGCCTCTCATATAACACTATCACTCTCTCTCCAGCTTGTTTCAGCAGTTTCGGCACTTGAACAGAGGATGTCACTTTGACTCCTGTGCAAACAAACATGAACAACACTTAAAGCTTTGCAAATGTACTATAAAATCTTATGAAATTGGGCATTAAATGACCTACCCATCATGTCAAACATTCCATTTGAATGGTAAGGAGTAAATTTATGTAGTCTCTAACCTCCAATAGCAATGAGGCGATCTCCTCTCTGTAAGTCCGCCAGGGCAGCTGGGGAGTTTGGGGTGATGGTCTCTATGCTCACATGCACCGTGTCACCGTCACTGGCCGGAACATGCCTGAAAGTCATCCCCACACTGCCAGATGGTCCTTTGATCACCTCCGTCTGCAGCACAAAACAAAGGGAAACAATATCAGATTTGCTAATAATCTTAATGAAAAGGTTGTGTAATTGAAGAAACTGGGGCTTCACAATAATAATCAGATTCCAAGTAGCTTTGTAAATTGTTACATCTTCTTTATTGCAGGTGTTCTTCTAGCATACATTACTTTAAGTCATAAGATCACCAAGTGGGACTTGACAGGATAGGAGAAGTTAGGGGAAGCTTTTTTGTTACTAGTTGATTGGAACAGTAGCAGTTAAGCCAAAAGTTTTTTTTAAGCTTATCTTTTGACAGCAACAGCAGTTTATAATTAGGGCGGACAACCTACATTATGACGTGAAAAAGACAGCTTTCACTTTCTATACAAAGCTCTCTCTTCCCATCACATCCAACAATTTTCATGGTGATAAAACAATGCTCTCTAAAACGAAGGGATGGGAGGTCTGCAATTACTGATAATTTCACTCTAAACGTGCCACGAAGTAGCAGCTGCTGTTTTTCGAGGCTGGCTGCATCACGAAGCCTGCATCACAGTATCCACCTGCAGCTCCACCTGCAGCTTGGGTTGACACCATACAACACCAGGTACACAAGGAGTAAATCAGTGTGCCAACGTAAGGAAAAATTCCACTAGATCCACCAAGAAACAAAAATGATGATCAGGACTGTATAGCAGTTGCACAACCACTAGTAAGATTGTTTTTCATTGATCTTTCCATGACATGTCCTCTGTGTCTCCCTTGTTCTCTTTCCCCTTCGTTTGTGCTGGGGGTGGGCAAGAAAAGACAGGATGCAGATCCATGCTGCTGAGATGGATGACTGTAATTTTGCTGCTGTCATTTGTTATAACCCTTGAGAAGGGCACTGATTGAGTTAAACATGGGATGAAAAAACAGACAATCTACTCAAGCTGGCAAGCTGAAGACTGACTTGCCCAGTTTTGACCAATGACTAACTGTCTATAGAAACATTTAAGAACCCTCAGTAATTTCTTAGAAGGCAACTTAAAAAAAAAAAAACACACACCCAAATTCAACAAAATAAAACGGATAATTCCAAACACCTATATAATTTTATATTAATTTTATTTGAATTATGTTGAATGTTATTAATAATACATTTATCATTTATTAATATTTAACATTGATATATTATTGTAATGATGTTGCCATTGTTTTGCTGTTTTTCACTGTAATGTACACACTTGTACACAGTTGTTTTAATCTTATTTTTATATCTTATTTTTGATTTGAATATTCCTGTTTAAAATGGTCAAGTGTACGTCACAAGAATGGTCAACCGATTCACCATAAATTACGTCAAAGCTAGTTTCTTTACATAACTGAATTGCTATTAAAGGAGGGCACATGTGATAGCCACTGGAATGAGTAAGAAAAGAGACAAGGAGAGAATACTTGTGCCAATACTATTTGCATACATGTCATCTTTTAGCTGAGATGCCGAAGAAAAGTTTGTTTATAACACACAGGAATATAAATCTTAATGACTGAAGGGATGCTGTTAAACTCTCCACAGAGATGATTAATTCTGAACATTTCTTCCCTCGGGACACAACCTGATCCTACCCTTTACACATGTCAGAGAGGGTTTGTGGGAGAAAAACAAAAGCTTCAGGCTTTTTTGAGGCCACTGATGGTCTTCTTAACCGGCATGTTTGGGATAATTCATTGCAACCTGTTCAGGAAAAAGCAAAGTCTATGTGAGTAAACTCCTTATTCACCACCTGTGTGATCCGGAATTAAACTGAAGTTCTGGATTTAATATGTTCAATTGCTGAAACAAACATAAACACAGAAAACAAGACACCATTGTTTGTTGCATGGTGGACAGGGGCTATAATCTAGAGAAGACTTTCATCTGATATTAACCTTAACAAGCACTAAAATTACTTCCAGATCTAAGTCTTCTGGTACAGGTACATATTGTACCTCAACATCAGAACTGGTTGGACCTACATTATATGATGCATTGACTAAGACTGAATGAGCATCAAGGTCAAGTTTTCTGCTTAAAAGAATATGACAATTAAAGCACTCCCAACAGACTTTGTTGTCCGCAACTGAATGGGAACCAAGACACATGGAATTACAGTAGAAAACAAAAGAATCTGCATTAAAAACAAAAATAAATAAAAACTAGGGTGAAAAAGACATCTGTGCTTAATGTGCACCTTTGTTTTTCCACTTTTAGAATGACAAAATGACAAGGTTCAAAGAGCGAGAGAGAAGAAATGAAAGAGCGTAAGAAAGATTTGTCTGACACAGGAACCAAACAGCGACATTGAGCGGCAATTACAGGCGATTTCTGTAGCTGAGTGGTGGCTAAGGGGTAATTACACAACCATGGAAAGGCACAGCAGGAGGAACGCTCACACACTCATTGTGTGCGTTACTGTGTGTCTGCATGTGTTGAGTGCAGGTAAACGGACTGCTGCCGCTCCGACTGGTACGTGAGGACGCTGTTCATCTGTCAATTTGCTGTCTGTCTCACCTCATCACCACAAGGTTCAAAGATACACCCTCACGTCGAGTATCACGGAAATATAAAACAGCTTTTCAACAAACAAACACGGGGCCTTAGGGACATTTTCAGGTCAATTCCATTGATTACAGCATAAATGTCAGAATTAAAACAACACTTAAATACCATTACACACATTCAATAGGAGCACGATAAAAACAAGCCTACAACTGATAAAATTAAATCTGTCATTTCTCACCCATATGCCATGCCAAACTCATATGACTTTATTTCTTCTGTGAAATATAAAAGAAGGAATTATGAATAAATGATTTGTAGTTGCTCTGCCAGTATTTCAACATATTAGCAAAACAAAAGTTACAGCACTGTATTGTATTTTTAAGCAAAACTAGCAAGAAATTTTGACAGAATAGAACTACCATTCAAAAGTTTGGGTCTGTAAGGTTTTTTTTTTTTGTTGGGGTGGGTGAGGGGGGGTGGAATCAACTATTTTATTTAGCAGGGATAAACTATATTGATCAATAGTGACAGTAAAGACTTACATTACCAAACAATTCTATTAGAAATAAGTACTGTTCTTTTGAACTTTCTATTCATCAAAGAATACTGGAGAAAAAAATACAGTTTTCACAAAAATATTAAACGGCACAACTGATTTTAACATTGATTAAAAAAAAAAAAAAAAAAAAAAAAAAGTTTCTTGAGCCCCAAATCAGATATAGATATATTAGAATGATTTCTGAAGGATTATGTGACACTGAAGACTGGAATAATGATGCTGAAAATGCAGCTTTATCATCACAGGAATAAAATTACATTTCAAAATATATTAAAATAGAAAAAAATATTTTTAATTGTAATCATATTTCACAATATTACTTTTTTACCTTTTTTTTTTAATGAAATTTAAGCAGCCTTGGTGGTTATAAGGTTAAAGGATTAGTCCACTTTTAAATAAACTTTTGCTGATAATTTACTCACCCCCATGCCATCCAAGATGTCTATGGATGTCTATGTCTATGAATTCTTTTCAGTCGAAAAGAAATTAAGGTTTTTGTTGAAAACATTCCAGGATTTTTCTCCATGTAATGGACTTCAATGGGCACCAAAGGGTTCAAGGTCCAAATGACAGTTTCAGTGCAGCTTCAAATGGCTTTAAATGATACCAGACGATGAATAAGGGTCTTATCAAGCGAAACGATCGGTCATTTAAAAAATAAATAAAGTTTAAGTTTTATAAGCACAAATACTCGCCTTGCTCTGTTCTGTGATGCGCGTTTGTGACGTCACGTAATACGCAATTACGTTGAAAAGGTCACGCTTAACGTAGGCGGAAGTACGAGTCGGTGTTTACAGACTGAACGTGCAAATGCTAAGTCAAACGCCGTTTACAAAAAAGGTAAAACAACAATGTCGGACGATTTTGAACTTCGAGGAGAAGATGAGTTTTTCGCCCTGCCCTACCTTTTGAACCGGAATACACAGAGGAAGAGACTGCTGCGTCGACACATGATACGTGGTGGTGCACATGTGGCAAATGCCAACCATTGCCAACAGAGGAAGAATCTCAATGCTGCCTCGACTGGACCATTTCAATCCCGCCATTAGAATCAGTCGGTGAGTCCCTGTTTCCATCTCGCTGCATTACCGGACAAAATGGATTTCCACCGTTACTGAGCAACAGTGTTTTCCGGACGTGAAGCTCAGCGCCGCGCCACATCTTTAAAATCCGAATGCATTGTTTTCAATTCGACATTCGGCGCCTGTCCGCTGCGCCCAGCTACGACTCAAAATCCTGCCGCGCCAGAGAGCGCCATGTACATTGTTACACTACATAAAATGTATATTATATTTCTCTCAAATCGTCGTTAATGTACATACTGACTTCACCCTGTGCTCCAAGATACATTAGTTTTACATTTTTAGTTTAACAGCTTGAATAAAGTCTAAAAATGTATAATGAATGTAGCCTTTTCTTTCATTTTGATCTGTTGTGTCATTCCATGTACACTAACCTCAGTGCAAAATATTAAAGCATAGGCATATGTAACGTTTCCCTGTTGACATAAAACACTCCCATTGCGCAGCTCTTCTATCAGGAGTCGATTCAAAATTGAGCTCGCGCGTATATAATGTGCGCGGCCGGTGTGCGACCCCCTTTAGAGGTGTTTTTGTTCTGATGGAGAAGGGTATGACAGTCTGATGGCACTGACAACACAGGATGGAAGAACCATTAGTTGTTTTACCTTTTTTTGTAAACGGCGTTTGACTTGTAAACACTGACTCGTACTTCCGTCTACGTCAAGCGTGACCTTTTCAACGTAATTGCGTATTACGTGACGTCACGAACGCGCATCACAGAACAGAGCAAGCAAGATAATAATCGTATCACTAGATAAGTTTAAAGTATATCGTTTAAAGTCATTTGAAGCTGCACTGAAACTGTCATTTGGACCTTGAACCCTTTGGTGCCCATTGAAGTCCATTATATGGAGAAAAATCCTGGAATGTTTTCATCAAAAACCTTAATTTCTTTTCGACTGAAGAAAGAAAGACATGGACATCTTGGATGACATGGGGGTGAGTAAATTATCAGCAAATTTTTTTTTTTAAAGTGAACTAATCCTTAAAGTCTTTCAAAAATATTTAAAAATCTAACCGACCCCAAACTTTTGAATGGTAGTGTTCCTGTACATCAACAATATTCTATAAATAATATACAAATCAAATATTTAAGTTTGCAAAGCACAAATAAAAGATAAAAAAAAACAACATTTAGTGACAACATGGAAGATATTAAGTAAAATAAGTTAGGAACTAATATGACAGTGAGTAAATAATGACTTTTCATTTTTGAATTATTGTTTAAGTAACAAAACAGCAACTTTTGATTTCATTTACTTTTCTTGTCTCTCAAACAAAGAACACGAGTCTCTCACTCTCTCATATGCACAGCACAAAAAAAATGCGGTGAAATGCTTGGCCACCCTAATATTGCCTCTAAATGAGCACAGACATCAAATCGTACTGTGCACTCAAAGAGACAGACAGATGAATAACTGCTCAGAGAAAGAAAACATGTCACACAACATCAGCCCAACACACTCACAAACGCACACACTGTACAACAAAATGGAAGGTTCCTTCTACTCATCAGGTGGCAGTGAGTGAGTGTATACGTGTTAGTAGGTGGTAGACGTTACGTGCAGCGGTGTGATTGTTGACAGATGCCCATTGAAGCTATTGTGCCGAACGGACAGTTGCCTTGTGTGTACACCTGTTCCTGGAGGAGTGACTCTGTGTGTTCAGCCAAACCTCCCACTATTCATTTCTCTCTCTACCTCCATTTTTCCTGCTATCCATTTCATTCATCCTCCCACTCCCTTCATCCCACACCTTTCTCCCTGACTGGCTTATATAAATCTACCCTTTTCAGAGGAGGCTCTTATCCTTTACTTAAGCAACACAGGTGATAATGATGATGTCCGACAGAAAACACATAATTGATACACACTTTGCTTTACCCTGGGTTCAGCAAACATTTGGGGTCAGTTAGACTTTTTAATGCTTTTGAAAGAAGTCTCTTATGCTTCCCAAGGTGGCATTCATTCAGTCAAAATTACAGTAAAACCAGTAATATTGTGAAATATGTTTTAAATTGTAATGTATTACTGTGATGGCAAGGTTTAATTTTCAGCATCATTACTCCAGTCTTCAGTGTCACATGATCCTTCAGAAATCTTTCTAATATGCTGATTTGGTGCTCAAGAAACATTTATCATTATTATTATTATTATTATTATATGTTGAAAACAGTTGTGCTGCGTTATATTTTTGTGGAAACCGAGATACTTTTTTTCAGGGTTCTTTGATGAACAGTAAGTTATATAGTAAACATTATAAATGTCATTACTGTGACTTTTGATCAATGTAATGCATCCTTGATAAATAAAAGTACCAAAGGTTGACAAAATGAAACCTTGGTTGAATCTGAGTGTGATTATCTTAAACAGACCTGTAGCTTCCAGTAGGGCTGTGCAATTCATTGTAATTGATTTTTTCGATTTTGATTTTGGCTTCCAAAGAATATGAAAACAAGATAATCGATGTAAAATGATTATTGTGCCACTGCCGCATCCCCTTTCCTTCACAATTGTGCTCTTTCATTCCTCCTTAAAGGTGCAATATGTAAGATTTTTGCAGTAAAATATCCAAAAACCACTAGGCCAGTGTTATATATTTTGTTCACTTGAGTACTTACAATATCCCAAATGTTTCCAACTATTTGTAAATCGTTAGAAAACCGCAATTTTAACCAAGGATGCGGGATATGTGAGGAAGCACCTGTCACTTGCGTCATACCCGCGTTACCCTCAGTTTCCGGTTTTATTTCGTAGAAACCATGGAAACACCAGATGCTTTAATATATTACATGTTTTAATAGGCAAGGGAACAACTGTTTTGATATATTTATAGACTGAAAACTAATTATTGTTATATAGCTCAACACGTTTAGTCTTATTGTTTAAATCAATTTTTTTTGCAAGTACCATGCTTTACCATGCCTCAGAGAAAAACACTATTTTGTGAAGTAGCTAACATAGCATAATCAGATGCAGCTTTATTTTTAGTAACAGTATTACAGCATTTTCTCCATCATACAATACGTTTTAAAATGAATTGCATGCCATTTATCAACACAAGCCATCCAGCATTTAACATGATATTCTAAAATCGATCTAGCTTACTAGAGTGTGTCTCAAACAAGTGTCTCACAGCAGCCGCTGAGAGAAGGCACAGAGTAACGTTATAACATCATTTTCAACATCTAATATGATAAACAGAGCTGCTTTACCTCATACTCATGACTGGAAAAGCAGAAGCAGCACCAGCAACTGTTGCATAATAAAAGTTCCGCTGCTCGTGAGGCATGTGTTGCACAATCGCTCCAGCGGCCTCGTTCAGTTCCCACAACACTCGGTCCTGCTCTGCTTCATACTACAGTAACATTAATAATCTCGTCCATGAACATGATTTCTTCCCGAGTCCTATCCCAATTGTTTCCACCGGCTGTGATGTGAAGACCACATGTCCCAGGATTCCACGCTCAAACTTGCCGTATTCAAGCTACGCCTTTGTTTTGAACAGACCTCTAGTGACCGCTAGTTGACATAAATCTTACATACTGCACCTTTAAGCCAAACTTAACATCCAAATCAGCCAAGTAAGTGAGTGTTTTAAAATGCAGTCTGCTGTTGCTAAACTGTGGGACGTGCTGGATATTAAACATTGTTTGTAAAAGCGCATTAAGCCGTGAAAGAGATGCTGTTCCCTGGACAGCTTTCTGTGCATGCTCTCCGAGATGTAGCTGTTTTGGCGAGTATCACGTAAACACAATAGTTCTTAAATGAATGTAAACAGTTAAAAATGAATGTGTAACAATATATTGAATCAGTGCAGCTCTTGGGGTGCTTTCACACTTGGTTAGATTGCCTAGTCCCAACCAGAGTTCGATTGCTCCCTCTTACCCTGCCCCCGCTGGACTGTGTTCAGATTATATTATTTGGGTCCAAACCATGGAGCGTTTGCGTCATCAAAGCAGCAGCTATTTACCCCGTTGCTTGGTAACGGCAGTGGAAGAGGCGGTGGCAAAAAGCATAGCACTGCTAGCCTCACTTTTATATTTTTTTTTTTTGAGCCATTGAATTTTTCTTCTAAATCTTCAGTACTGTAAAGAGAAATGTAGTGTTCTCTTCCAAACAATTTGATAAAGATTTTAAAAGATATAATAAAAAGCAGAAAATTGCTGAACTTGGAGAATGTCTGGGGTCTATTAAGTTTTCATAAACGAGACATACAAAAACACATGCTGTGGGCTTGAGTGAAGTGTATACCACACCCTTAAAGATGACAAATGTTGCATTATGTTTGTAGATGAACATGGGTTCTGGGGGATAGAAGCATTGTTGTGTGTAACTGATAAGAATGAAGACAGTTAGGAAATAAACGTCCAGCAAGGTAGAAATCTGATAAAAGTGTATAATAAAAAAATGTGTGTATTGCTTAAGCCATTGACGCAAATAGGAAATGCATTGGCACAAGTGAAAAAAGGTGATAGACAAGTAACAAAGCAATTATGCACATTTGCATAAATGAAAAGATAAAGTGCGTCAAAAGAGAATATAAATACAGGGGCCTTTATAGCTCTCTGTGTAGTTGTAGTAGGAGAAGTAGTTGTGTAGTTTTGCTGAAGAAAGAAAGAGCATACAAGCAAGCAGCAAGCGGAAGCCAACGCCAGACCACAGCCCTCAGAAGATCAAAGAAGACACCTGATTTTCTTAGAGAGAACATATACTGAATAGAGAACAGGGTAAGCTTTAAAATGTAATTATTTATCTGGCCAATGGAACTTCCAGCTTAGCTGGCATAGAGTGGTGTATTTAGCTTTTGCCTTTGCAAGAAATAATAAAATGAGAATGGGGACTGCCCTCAAACTCTGATAGTATTGTCTCAGTCTGTTTATTGTTGTAGAGTGAGAATCCATTTGGGGTATCAGAAGTTGACTGTCTGAAAAAGATAGATTTTTATAAAGATATCCCGACGGACTTTACAAAGTCAGTCAAGGTTGCCAACCAGTCGCAAAAGAGTGGGCCGTGGGAGTGCATTAGCAGGCATAGCTGTCCTCTGAGGGCGAAGATCCAGCTGTGGTGCACTGAACGGAAGGCTAACCCACCCCACCCAGGTAGGCTTGGTTGATATCTGAACCGTAGGCCTAGGAGGTGCGGTAGTGATCAGAAGTAGACCCTGAGATAATATAATCTAAGAAGAAAATATTATACGCCCACCTGACTCCTCCTGAATCTATAAAGGTAAACCTTTTACAGGAGTTGAGTAATATGAATAGAGGAAGTGGCTCGTGACCAAGATAGCGTTACGTGGTCGCGGCAGAAACCTCCCAGGGGGTGACGCGGCACAGTACGTAACTGCAAATTCTCTGAAGAATGCTGAAGGCAAGCAGAAATTAGATATACAGCTCTCTGCTTACAATACGCCAGTCACGCTCGACAGGAAAGTGAGTGAAACACAGACATACACACATTTTTATCATATCATGTGGCATTAATAGCAGTTCACTTCCGTGATTTAGTACAACTGCATTCATATCAGTAGCAACCAGATGCACATGAACTGTACCCTAGTCCATCCTTTTCAAGCAGACTCAGATATGGTACGTGGGTTCACATCATGCAAACAAACCAAACATCAATCGACCCCGAGTGCGCACCAAAAGTGCTGGTGTGAAACCATCCTTAAAGTGACAGTAGCCTAATAAACCTGTTGCAGTCTGTCATTAATTTTAATCATACAAAAAAAGACAGATAAAAATCACCCACTGCTCAAGAATGAATAACTTTCTGTTGTTGTAATAAGGATTAATATATATTTAATGTATACAGCAGTGTAATTTCACATTTGATTACTTCATTAAAGGTGCCCAAGAACTTCTTTTTAAAAGATGTAATATAAGTCTAAAGTGTCCCCTGAACGTGTCTGTGAAGTTTCAGCTCAAAATACCCCATAGATTTTTTTAAATACATTTTTTTAACTGCCTATTTTGGGGCATCATTAACTATGCACCGATATATATGTTGCGGCCCCTTTAATTCTCGTGCTCCCCCTCCCCCGGAGCTCGCGCTTGCCTTGAACAGCATAAACACAGTTTACACAGCTAATATAACCCTCAAAATGGATCTTTACAAGATGTTCGTCATGCATGCTGCTTGCACACATCGGATCATGTAAGTATAGTATTTATTTGGATGTATTACATTTGATTCTGAATGAGTTTGAGGCTATGATGCGTGGCTAAAGCTAACATTACACACTGTTTGAGAGATTTATAAAGAATGAAGTTGTGTTTATGCATTATACAGACTGCAAGTGTTTAAAAATGAAAATAGCAACGGCTCTTGTCTCCGTGAATACATTAATAAACGATGGTAACTTTAACCACATTTAACAGTACATTAGCAACATGCTAACGAAACATTTAGAAAGACAATTTACAAATATCACTAAAATATCATGTAATCATGGATCATATCAGTTATTATTGTTCCATCTGCCATTTTTCGCTATTGTTCTTGCTTGCTTACCTAGTCTGATGATTCAGCTGTGCACAGATCCAGACGTTCTACCCTTGTCTAATGGCTTGATCATGGGCTGGCATATGCAAATATTGAGGGCGTACACCCCGACTGTTACGTAACAGTCTGTGTTATGTTGAGATTCGCCTGTTCTTCGGAGGTCTTTTAAACAAATGAGATTTACATAAGAAGGAGGAAGCAATGGAGTTTGAAACTCAGTATATGTCTTTCCCATGTACTGAACTCTTGTTTTTCAACTATGCCAATGTAAATTCAATATTTAATTCTAGGGCACCTTTAAATTTCTGTTGTAAGCTATTACTTGGTCTGAATACCACTGTTGGTACATCTTCCTGAAAAACCTAAAGCATGGTTTATTTAATTTGTATTTTTGTTCTGTTGTATTTATTTGTCAGATTTGTTTGTAATTTGTTTCTTTGTTTTTATTGTATTGCTGATTGTTTACTTGTCTTGTGTTACTGTTGAGAGGACCTTTTACTTACATTAGTTAACCTATAGTTTTTGCTAAAGTATCGATAATTGCGAAATTTCACAAAATATTTACACATATCATGAAATAAGACTTTAATCATATCACCCACCAATAATAGTGTTAAATAATCGTGATTTCAATATTAACTAAAATCACCGTGATTATGATTTTTGCCATAATCGAGCAGCCCTAGCTTCCAGATCAAATGCACAGCAGGCCTGAGGGTTGACTGAGACCGTGCCAAGTCAAACATGCCACAGGTGATCATGTGATAAATCAACATAATCAACAAAGAAGCAGCAGGTTTATTTTGTGCTTTGTTGAGTGAACGAGCAGTTCGGTAAAAAGATCCATCGTCACACAATGATGGAACAACTCACTGGAAATGTAATGTGGTTTGACGTGTTTCAATGACTGACGCAAACAGCAAGGATCGAGGCAGCAGCCTTCAGCAACTTTAGACCAATACAGACGCATGAACGATCTCTGAGAAAGTGAAGCACGGACCTTTTGTACGCCTGAGAGCCTGTTTCTCTTTAAAATGAAAAGGTTTTTTTTTTTCCCAATTTGTTAGTTTTATCCGTAACCTGAGCTAACGAAATTAAAAATCGACAAGCATACGGACTCACTCCCACCACCTAGCAAAAAGAGAAAACATTAACCAAAGAGTAATGCCACAAAAATAATATATATATATATATATATATATATATATATATATATATATATATATATATATATATATATATATATATATATGAATAAATACATTTTTTTTCAACTGAGATGATTTTAGATGAATGAGAATGCAAACTTCTAGCTTTCTCCATATGGTTAGGGTTTCTCCATTTAGTGAAATCTATCTATCTATCTATCTATCTATCTATCTATCTATCTATCTATCTATCTATCTATCTATCTATCTATCTATCTATCTATCTGTCTAGTTTCAGTATGTTGGCCAGTTCTACTGCACAAACACTCTGTGTCTTTCTCACACACAATGGCTGGGTTTGGTGGCCTGATGCTGTAGTGAGAGCCGTCAGAGCAATGGTCAGTAATCGAATCATCTGGCACATGTCAGAGAGATTAGTGTTAGGGTATAGGGTAGCAGTCCCCGCAAGGCACGCGCACACACACACGCATGCACGCACACACGCACGCGCACACAGAGAGAGAGAGAGAGAGAGAGAGCATAAGAGCTCTAGTGATTAATTTATTTCAAAAAGAGAAAAAAAAGATGTGGATGGATGGAGGATTTTAGAAAGATCTGGTGAAACCAGAAGTGAATATTTATTTATCTATATTCTCTGAATTTTTTTTTTTTTTTTTTTAAAGTATACAAACATACATATACATACATATAAGATTAAATAGATCTGAATTTTGTCTTCTGTAAAGGTTCTTAATGATTTTTTCCCCTCAGTATTACACCAATACTGCAAGGATATAAAAGATTTATGTATCCGCAGACCAAGTGAAAACATTTATTTTAAATTATCCCATTAGTAAAAAGGTTAAAAATTAAACAGTTCAAATGTTATATTGAGAATTTTCTGAGCTTGATGAAAACTCAATTTCAAAATGTGTGATGGCCAAAGCTGGCAGGAAGTGAGGATAATTAATCATTGAGCATTGCTGTGGATTAATGTGTGTTATATTAAGTTCCCTGGTTTGAGTCACATGTAGCATAATAACTGATGGCGTGGTGGAATATCGTGCCCTTTTCTGACACTCTGCTAATTCAATCATTAGCTCTTCTTCTTTTCACCCATCCTCCAATCCATGCAAATTAACAAAACACTCTGTCACACATAGTTACAAGACAACGACATGAGGTTACTGTTATACTAGACAAAATCTGCTTTATTTAGTTCAGTCTCAAAGTTATGAGTTAGAGGGAAACAATTTACACTACATCATAAAAACCTTAACAAAACAAACTACCACAAATTTGCTGATTCCAAAGCAAACTTAAGTGCTACTTAATATTATAAGCCTTTATTTCTTGGAAGAAACCCTCAACCATGGGCTCAGCAAGTTGCACTAATTGCTTCTCATTTTCTGTTTGTGGACAATCCTATCCCAGGAAACACTGATTTGCACACATTTTTTCAAAGCCGAGATGAATGCAGTCGCGTCTCATCACGGACGGGCTGAATTTTCATGTTTCATGTTTTTGTGATAGGAGGAGGCTTTTCAGAGAGCGCCACACAAAAGGGAGGGTTGTTATGGAGACAGAGGACATTCAAAAAACAAGACCCTTCTCATCCCTCTCATTTGCAATTGTTCACAGCGGCCACAGCGTTCTTCAACGTCCGTCCGAGTCGGTTCCGTTTTTAGCGCCTTCATTGTTATTCACCCGCTGAGGATCTGTCCCCTAATCTACATGGGCCCGCCCTCAGATTAACCCACACGCGAACGGGACAAAGGTAGAACGAGAACAACCAAATGACAGATGGAAGGGAAAATGAAGAGTCTGTCGTATCAGCACTCAAAGGCCATCCAACATGCGGGGTGAGGGGGGTGGCAAGAGTGTGTCCTTATCATTCTGGCATTTTGTTTGTCATTTTCATTCTCTAAGCTTAAACTGAGTCAGTTACTTAAAAGTGGAGTTTCAAATGTCCCTTTCCCATGCAATCAGCGGCTGTCTGATACCGTCAGAAGATTTATGGCTTTATAAAACTCTCCACTGCAGCTGTATATTCAACAGGTGACATTTTGCTTCAAAGAGCGATGGACTCTGAACGAAGGGTAGACTAATGCCTGGCCCCAATCTGACTGCAAGATTTTAATGGTCACTGGCACTTGATGTGCCCAGTGAGAAACCTCAAAATATGTGTCAAACGCTGTCAATACGAAAGGGTGGAAAAAGAGAGAGGGAAAAGGAAGAAAAACTAAGGAAGGAATGAAAGAAAAAAGGAAAGAAGAAAATAAAAGAAAAAGTAAGAAAATAAGGTAAATTACAAAGGAAAGTAAATAAAGGAAGAAAGGATGGAAGGAAACGAAGGGAGTAATTGTAAAAGAAAAAGGAAGAAAAAGAAAGGAAATAAAATAAGCAACAAGGAAGGGAACAAATGGACAAATAGGAAGATGTACTAAAGGAAAGTTTGGAAAAGAAAGAGGGAGGGACAGGAAGTGGCAAAAAACACAAAGGAAGTAATAAGGAAAGGAAGCAAGCAAGAAAAGATTAATGAAATTATGTAAAGACTACAGAAAGGAGAAGAAGAAATCAAGGAAGGAAGGAAGGAAATAGACAAAACAGAAAAAAATAAGGAAAGGAAGCAAGGGAAATTATGTAAAGGACAGGAAAGGAAAGCAAGGCAGAAAATTAAGAAAAAAGCAAAGCAAATAAAAGAAAAAGTAGTTGTAAATGAAGCTATATAACGTTAGAGCCTCATGGTCCTCTCTGGTCCTGATCTGTCTGCAGCTCTCTTTCTCTCTCTCTTTCCTTTCTCCAATCTTTTTATTTCCAGGGAAGGTGCCCGGACAAGCAGAGAGCAGCAATAAACTGCATAAAAATGAGATTTAGCG
Organism: Megalobrama amblycephala; assembly: GCF_018812025.1. Lineage (NCBI taxonomy): Eukaryota > Metazoa > Chordata > Actinopteri > Cypriniformes > Xenocyprididae > Megalobrama > Megalobrama amblycephala. The sequence goes on from NC_063048.1 coordinate 21,602,410, forward strand.
GCAATATACTTCAGACTGCATCAAATCGTAGCAGCACAGACAAAGAGCAGCTGGCCTGTCAGACACCCCAGTACAAACAACAATTAACTAAAAATACACCAGCAGCTGACTGTGGGCAATACATACTTCAGAACAAAGTTAAAGTCACTCGACCCCCTATCCCCGACCCCGTACACTCGGCTGGAGTCAACGAGAGTCAAATCCTACTGCGCTGCTACACCTGACTAAAGACAAGAAAGGTTTTTCCATACATTGCCTCGCAAAATGCTGCTGTAATGGATCATGACAATTTATGGCACTTTACAAAATAACGTCATTAAGATACAAATCTTTGTGGCTGCAGAAAGTGTGCCTGTCTGTGTCTTAAGATAGAAATCCATTAAATTGATCTCCAGAATATTGATTTATTACAAATTATTATGTTATGTTATAACATTTCCGTTATCTGTTGCAACTTGCGTCATCTCTTGCGTCAACATAATAAAACTATGTTGTTTGCGTGTCACGTGCATCAAGACTCTACCAACCAATCAGTGTGCTGCTTTTTCTGTGTGTGGGGGGGGGGGGGCGTGGCTGGGATTAATTTAACAATGGGGCTGGAATAGCCAGCAATGAGTGTTGGTGTCTGTGCAGTTGGTAATACACCCATCAGACGCTCTGTCATGCACAGGGATGGCTGTCAAATTAGTTGGTTTATCGTCATTGGCACACAGAGCAAAATCAATTGGAAATACAAACTAGCAAAACAGCCTGGGAATCCCATATAGCAGAAGTGCCAATAATCTGTAAGCCCTTCATAAGCACTGATATTTATACTGTTTTGAGGATGTTTAGAGATTTTTACTAGAAAGCAAAACAAAATTAGCCTACTGATTAGGAAAATGTTTTGTCCAGTTACCTGGCTAATGGCTATTTATTATTTAAAGGCACAGTATGTTTGTCTGGCTATCACCAGACCAAGCTCAATTTAAAATTGAACATTGGTCTGGGGAGTTTGCTATGTATTTCCTACTGCACAAGAGGCGTGATCAACGAGCATTATTCACGCAACTGGATAGTCCTTCAACCAATCAGATCAACGATCCGGGTGACGTACTTTTGCAGAGCGACGCGAAAACTCCAGACAGGTTTAGTTTGTATTGGTTTGTAGCATTGATCGGCCGTTTGCAGAAGCAGCAATGGCATCGAGCGATTTTTGCAGGTTGTGCAAAAAAACATGAAAGTGAGTGGTATTTACACCCAGTCGAGCGATTTGTTTGCTAAACTAAAGAAGTCATTTAGCATCGTTGAGAGGTTAAAAGGAATTGGACTGACAGTCGTGCGAGAGACGTCATCGTGTTATACCCGCCCAGAGCCATAGAAAGAGCTCTGTACCCGCCAAAAGCGAGCAATGTGGATAAGCCAGTCTGTGATTGGTTCCCGCAAAAGTGTAACAGATGCAGCAGAAATGAATGTACGGGTTTCCAGACTGAGTTGCCGGGCGAAATCAAATCACCGGCAGATCATGCTGGGTTTACCCAGTCTAACAATATGTAAGATTTCTGGATTAAAATATCCAAAATCCACTAGAACAGTGTTATATATTTTGTTGACTTGTGTACTTACATTATCCAAGAATGTTTAAATCCAGAAAAATAAGCAATTTTAACCAAGACACGGGCCGTGTCCGTGTGTCACCTATCATTGACGTCATATCAACGTTAACCCCGATTTCCAGTTTCATTTTGTAAAAATCATGGAAACACCAAAAACGCTTTAACATATTATATGTTTTATTAGACAAGGGAACAACTGTTTTGATACATTTATAGACAGTAAACTAATCATTGTTATATAACACAACACATTTAGTCTTATTGTTTGAATCTTGTTTTCTTAATTATATTAATATGATATTCTAATATTGATTTAGCTTACTGCAACAAGTGCCTCATAGCAGCTGCTGAGCGAACGCACAGAGTAACATTATAAAATCATTTTCAACACACTCAAATGTATTTTATATGATAAAACAGCGCTGCACAACAGCAGACAGGCTGCATGAGAATGCATATTCACTGTCTTGACAGCAGGTGGCGCTTATGGAACAGCGGCAATACAGCGCTTCCTTAGTTACCATTATAAACAAAGCAGCGCTGATGCATTTTACGGAAGGAAGATGAAAAGAAAATACCATCTACACTTTTCTGAACCCAGTCAGCTCTCCTCAGATATACATTCATATAAACCCCACCCTCAAATGTATCGTGATTCATTTAGCATCTTAAGACTTGAATCGTCACATATTTGAATCGATTTTCAACCGATTCCTGATGCATCGTTAGTCATCAAGCTACGCTTTTGTTTTGAATAGGTGACCTCTAGTGGTGAAAAAATACATATCGCGCCTTTAAATCAGACAAAACACCAAACTATGAGCCACACTGAAATCAATGCTATAATATGGAAAACAAATGCATATGAATACAAAACTAATACACTAATACAAAGCTACCTGACTTTTGACATCTGTAAATGTTTTTAATAATTTTTTTCCTCTCAGTATTACACCAAACTGCAGAATATATATTATTTACAGTCAAACCAAAATGTATTCAGACATCTTGAACATTTCATTCATTAATACAGTTTATTCACTATAGTTTAACAAATGGTAATAAAATATGACAAGATCTCAGAGTTAAACTGTGTCAGAAAAAATTAATTTTAATTATGTCAGATAACACTTAAGCACAACATGGTCAGGTCAAAGTGTATGAATAATTTTTGGTTCCAAATTTTTATGAAGAATTTTTGGGTATAATGTGTCACAGTTTACTTTATTTTGCAATCCTCATTTACATAAATGAACTACAGTGTCCTGCACCCACTAGTAAAAATATATCAAAAATATCAAAAATGTCTACATTTTTGGTTTGACTGTATATACACTACCGTTCAAAAGTTTGGGATTGTTAAGATTTTTAATGTTTTTAAAAGAAGTTTTGTATGCTCAACAAGGCTGAATTTATTATACAGTAAAAACAGTGATATTGTGAAATATTATTCTATTTAAGGGAAATAGAAATCTACTGTAAGGGAATACTATTTTTTTATGTTTTAAAAGCTATTACAATAATGAAAATATGACATGTTTTTGGTGAGTTCATAATGTAAAATTTCTCATGTAAAAATTATTACATTATGAGCTCAAGATTTTATTATGTTTTGAGAAAATTACATTATAAACATTGTATTACAATAATAATGTAATACTTATTACAATACATTATGTGCAGTTATTACATTATGAGTTGCTACAGGTTAACAATAGGGGTGAAGAAAGCATGTTGCAACCTCAAGCGGAGGTACACCAGACGAAGACTTTAGGAAGAAGAGTAAGAGTGCTAAAAGAAGACACCAGCGTATGTGACAGAGAAAGGACATCTGGCTTAGTAAGTAAGAGATACAGAGACTGATGCATCTACAAAAGGAAGATTGGATCATAGGCATTGATCAATTGATGAGTAATATGAAGCTGCAATTCCCCAAAAAGTAGTATAAAAGCCTGAGGAGTAAAAGGCCTCAGATGCTGCCTGCATTAAGTGTAGAAGGACACCTGAAGCATCTACAACATTGCTGGATAAAGCTAGGTTATAGAGCTTTTTAACTTAAGCTGATTTAAGTTTTATTTTGTTTTATTTTGCATTAACTGCTTTGTATTGTAACCAATAAAAGAGATATTTTATTGTTACGATTGCCTTCCGTGAGACTCGTAACTACAAACTGAGCCTCAATAAAAAAAAACAACCACATGGTAGTCTTCTATGTCATTCCTGAAGGACTTCAACCTACCTACTTTATGATTTAGGCCAGATTTGACTTACCTTACCCTACCTGAATAATCTTAGGGTTAAAAGGTGTATATATATATATATATATATATATATATATATATATATATATATATATATATATATATATATATATATAAGTGCGCCTATACACACACACACAGGTATATGTAAGTCCCAAAAGCCAGTCCTCTCGGCTACCTACTCACTGCCCACAGAAGTCTGTGATAAGACAGGGTGCTGCAGATGAAACAGCCATCTCAGAACCATTATAAGAGATGTCTTTATCTAAATAAGCTAAGATGAATAGGACTCTGTACTGATATCCTGACAAAGCAGGTATACAGAGGGTTATTTGTCTTGGCTTTAAATGAGATTTAAATCAAGGTGGGCAAATGGAAACAAGCCAACACGGCAGCTGCGTAGCCCACACACCACAAACTGAAGGCAAAATTTAGTACGTGTGTGCATGTCAAAGGAACATTCAACTGCAAAACATCTGAAATGATACACAAACACATCACAAAAGCTATATGTACATAACTTACAAACTTACATAATATACAACATACTCAAACAAAATGCATGTCATTTAAAGGTGCCATCGAACGTTTTTTTTACAAGATGTAATATAAGTCTAAGGTGTCCCCTGAATGTGTCTGTGAAGTTTCAGCTCAAAATACCCCCTAGATTTTTTTTAAATAATTTTTTTAACTACCTATTTTGGGGCATCATTAACTATGCACCGATTGAGGCTGCGGCCCCTTTAAATCTCGTGCTCTCCGCCCACGGAGCTCACGCTTGCCTTAAACAGTGCATAAACAAAGTTTACACAGCTAATATAACCCTCAAATGGATCTTTACAAAGTGTTCGTCATGCATGCGGCATGCATGCGTCGGATTATGTGAGTATTGTATACTGTTATATTGTTTACATTTGATTCTGAATGAATTTGAGGCTGTGCTCCGTGGCTAACGGCTAATGCTACACTGTTAGAGAGATTTATAAAGAATGAAGTTGTTTATGAATTATACAGACTGCAAGTGTTTAAAAATGAAAATGGCGACAGTTCTTGTCTCCGTGAATACAGTAAGAAACGATGGTAACTTTAACCACATTTAACAGTACATTAGCAACATGCTAACGAAACATTTAGAAAGACAGTTTACAAATATCACTAAAAATATCATGTTATCATGGATCATGTCAGTTATTATTGCTCCATCTGCCATTTTTCACTATTGTGCTTGCTTGCTTACCTAGTCTGATGATTCAGCTGTGCACAGATCCAGACGTTACTGGCTGCCCTTGTCTAATGCCTTTCATAATGTTGGGAACATGGGCTGGCATATGCAAATATTGGGGGCGTACACCCCGACTGTTACGTAACAGTCGGTGTTATGTTGAGATTCGCCTGTTCTTCGGAGGTCTTTTAAACAAATGAGATTTATATAAAAAGGAGGAAACAATGGAGTTTGAGACTCACTGTATGTCATTTCCATGTACTGAACTCTTGTTATTTAACTATGATAAATTCAATTATTAATTCGAGGGCACCTTTAAAAAAAAAAGGAAGAAAAGGAAATAAAAGCCACTGATCTGAAATGACAAGAGGCAACATGTTTTAATTAATGTCACAACCCTCTAAACAACAGTGATGGGGAAAAAATCCCAGTGACTGAGCGAGATTCCCACAACACACACTAACACATACGTCCACCGTCCAATACACAGTGCTCAACCCAATCTGTTGTGATTGGTCTACCACTTAAAGCACAATTCGGAAACAAACACCGGAAACAAGCTCCGGAAGCTTCCTAAAGCTCAGTGATTGTACACACTGTAAAGACAGTAATGATGGCGTTTATTTTACCATATCAATCCGACCACAAGTCCGCTGATGAAATACTGGAAGAACTAGTTATTCAACCCAAACCTTGCAAGGACGACTTGAGCAGGACATTTCTCAGTGATGCGCTACTCAGTTTGACGTTCATCATGAGATGTTGCAACTGTAATTCCTCATCATCAGCATTAACAAGTGTATGTCCATCAACAAACCGATGTGTATATTTCTAATTTATCGCGGTGCACATGTGGAAAATGTATTATTAACAGTATCAATAACAGATGCAATACGTTAGCCGAGCACTAACGTGAATGACTGATGTAGCATTCAAATTTGTAAAACAAATCTTGCTCCATCCTTTATCATTACTCAAAGTAGTAAGAACGAATGACAGACAATCTGCATTAACGGACACAATTTTAGGTATTAGTGGGCCCACAGCTAATTAGCAGAAGTATTTCAGTAAGACAGTAATTATGTATTTTTTTGAACATTCTGTATAAAATATATACATCAATATTTAATCACACTTACAGGTTGTTATTCTAAGGACTAAGGTCCAAATAAAGTGGCTACTG